>NC_053022.1:302868043-303168043 GCF_003073215.2 Triticum urartu
TTATGCAAGCGGGATCAGAAGCTCCATAAAAGGGCAGTGAACGCTATTGAGCCGGCGGTTCCCCGTTACTTACGATGGTCTGAACAACCCATTGTGTGGAGTCGTGAGGATCACCTGCCCCAGGTGGATAATCCGGGTCACTTGGCGTTGGTGGTAGCACCCCAGGTTGGAGGATACAAATTCACCAAGGTGCTCATGGATGGAGGCAACATCATCAATATCCTTTACTATGAAACTTTTCATCGCATGGGATTGACGGACAAAAATCTTAAGTCGTCGAATACTGTTTTTCACGGTGTGGTGCCTGGTAAGTCGGCATATCCGGTTGGTAAAATATCTCTAGAGGTTGCTTTTGGAGATGATCATGATTCCAGATCTGAGACGTTGACCTTTGAAGTGGTTAAAATCAAGAGCCCTTATCATGCTCTATTTGGGCAGCCGACTTATGCTAAGTTCATGGCAAGGCCTTGTTATGTTTATTTGCAGCTAAAGATGTCGGGTCACAAGGGCACTATAACAGTGCATGGGAGTCGCAAGATAGCTTTGGAGTGTGAAGAAGGTGACGGTGCTTATGCTGAGTCTGTCTGCGCAATAGAGGAGTTAAATTTTTATAAAGACAATGTTGACCCGGCAGATATGACATCTTTGAAAAAGCCAACTATGGAGCATGATCCAGTCTTGAAGTTTAAATCGGCAGATGACACTAAGCTAGTTGATTTCATTCCTGGCGATTCATCCAAGCAGTTCAACATCAGTGCTGATCTGGATCCGAAATAAGAAAGCGCGCTCGTCGAGTTCATCCGTGAGAACCGGGACATCTTTGCATGGAAACCTTTTGACATGCCAGGTGTACCGAGGGAACTCGCTGAGCACACTCTTAATATTGATCCAAAGTTTAAACCGGTCAAGCAATTTCTTCATCGTTTCAATGAAGAGAGGCGTAAGGCCATCAGTGAAGAAGTGGCCCGGCTCTTGGCGGTTGGGTTTATTGTTGAAGTTTTTCATCCTGAGAGGTTGGCTAACCCGGTCTTGGTACTTAAGAAGAACGACACTTGGCGTATGTGTGTGGACTACACGGACTTAAACAAAGCTTGTCCGGCTGATCCTTTTGCTCTCCCTCGTATTGATCAAATTATTGATGCTACAGCGGGTTGTGAGCGTCTGAGCTTTTTGGATGCTTATTCTGGTTATCATTAGATTAAGATGGCAGTTAAGGACCAGGAGAAGAAAACTTTCATCACTCCGTTTGGAGCCTTCTGCTATGTGTCTATGCCTTTTGGGCTCAAGAGCGCCCAAGCGACTTACCAACGATGTGTGCAGAATTGTCTTCATGATCAGATTGGGCGCAATGTTCATGCCTATGTGGATGATATTGTGGTAAATTCCATGAAGAAGGAGACCCTGATTGATGATTTGAAGGAAACCTTTGACAACCTCCGGGTTAATAAGATGATGCTTAACCCGGCCAAGTGTGTTTTTGGTGTGCCAGCTGATAAGCTCTTGAGTTTTCTAGTTTCAGAACGGGGTATTAAGGCTAACCCGGAGAAGATAAAGGCTATCACCTCTCTGGCTAGACCGGCATGTATCAATGATGTTCAGCGTTTGGCGTGTCGTATTGCGGCCTTAAGCCGGTTCGTAAGCCGGTTAGGTGAGAAGGCTATCCCTCTGTACCAGATGATGAAGAAGACATATCACTTTGTCTGGAGTGATGCTGCTAATCAGGCATTTGAGGCCTTGAAGAAACAATTGGCTGAGCCGCCAGTTCTTGCTGCTCCTATTGATAAAGCGCCTTTATTGTTATATGTGGCTGCCAATAGTCGAGCTGTCAGTGTAGCCATTGTGGTGGAAAGGAAGGAGTCAGGGAAAGAGCGTCCGGTTCAACGGCCGGTTTACTACATCAGTGAGGTACTTATTGAGTCCAAGCAGAGGTATCCACATTGGCAGAAGCTGGTGTATGGGGTTTTTATGGCTAGTCGAAAGCTCAAGCAATATTTTTTGGGTCATCCTATCACTGTGGTTAGTTCTGCTCCTTCAGGGGATATTATTCAAAACAAAGAAGCCACAAGTCGGGTAGCCAAGTGGGCCATTGAGCTTGGACCTCATGGTTTAAAGTATGTGCCTCATACAAACATAAAGTCTCAAGCACTTGTGGATTTAATCAATGATAGGAAAGAATTGCAGATGCCGGAGGAGAATCCAGATAACACATATTGGACTATCCACTTTGATGGGTCTAGACAATTGGAGGGCTCGGGGACTGGAGTTGTCTTGACTTCCCCACGAGGTGATAAATTTTCTTATGTTCTCCGGTTGATGTTCCCTTGTACTAACAATGCAACTGAGTATGAGGCCTTGCTCCATGGTCTCCGGGTGGCTAAGGAGATGAACTTAAGCCGGGTGAGGTGCTTCAGTGACTCAGATCTGGTAGCTCAGCAAGTTTCTAGCACTTGGGATTCTAAGGATCCACTCATGGTGGCTTATCGTCGAGAGGTTGATGCTATTGCTGGGCACTTCAAGGGTTATCAAGTTGAACATGTGGATCGCAGGAAAAATGAGGCGACTGATGCTTTAAGACGGTTAGGGTCTCAGCGTAAGCCGGTGCCACCTAACATTTTCCTGGATATTCTGCATAACCCTTCTATCAAGTTGCCTACAAAGGAGGATCTTGCTATTCCTGACCCGGAGGCACAACTGATGGCGGCTCTTCATGCTATTCCTGATTGGACGGTTGCATATTTGGCTTATATGACCCGGGGCGAGTTACCTAAGGACGAAACTTTGGCCAGGTAGATAACCCGGCGGCCTAAGTCAATGACTATTGTCAATGGAGAGTTGCATCATTGTAGTGTTACAGGGACGTTTCAACGTTGTGTTTCTCCTGAAGAAGGCTATGAAATTCTGCGAGAGATTCATGAAGGAGATTGTGGTCATCATGCCGGCTCTAAATCTCTTGTAGCCAAGGATTTCCCTCATGGGTTTTATTGGCTGACGGCTCATGCTGACATTGAAGATCTAGTCAGTAAATGTGATGGGTGTCAGAAGTTTTCACGTCGAGCTCATGTGCCAGCTCAAGAATTGAGGATGATTCCAATTACTTGGCCATTTGTAGTCTGGGGGCTTGATATGGTTGGGCCTTTCAAAAGGTCCCAAGATAAAAAATACACACCTCCTGGTGGCGGTTGGCAAGTTCACAAAGTGGGTTGAGGCAGAGCCGGTCAGTAGATGTGACGCGGCGACGGTGGTTCAATTCATCAAAAAGGTGATTTTCCATCTCAGTTTTCCCCACAGCATCATAACTGATAATGGCACTAATCTATCCAAGGGTGATATGGAAGAATTTTGTCAATGTGAGCATATCCGTCTTGGTGTATCATCAGTAGCTCACCCCTAGTCTAATGGTCAAGCTGCGAGAGCCAATCAAGAGATCCTACGAGGCATCAAGCCCCGGCTTATGGTTCCTTTGTAGAGGACGCCAGGTTGTTGGGTGGAGGAGTTACACTCAGTGTTATGGAGTATCAATACTACCCCCAATAGATCTACGGGTTACATGCCTTTCTTCATGGTTTATGGAGCAGAGGCGGTTCTCCCTAGTGACATCCGTCGGGACTCGCCCTGTGTGGCATCTTATGTTGAAGCTGACAATGAAAAAGCACGTCAGGATGCACTTGACCTGTTAGATGAGGAGCGTGACCTTGCGGCGGCTCATTCGGCGATTTACCAACAAGATCTGCGCTGTTATCACAGTCGTCAGGTTAAAACCAGAACCTTTCAAGAAGGTGACTTGGTGCTCCGACTTATCCAAGATCAATTTGATATGCACAAGCTATCCCCACCTTGGAAGGGCCCTTTGTGGTCAGCAAAAATCTGAACAATGGGTCATACTATCTTATCGATGTTCGAGACCGCAAGGACTCATGCACGTCAGAGGAGGAGACCCGCCGGCCGTGGAATATTGCTCATCTTCGGTCTTACTATACTTGAGCCCCTGGCTCGCCTGATGTACATATTTTGACAATGTATATATTATGATTAGTATAATAAAGCCGGCATCCCTGATAATTCAGGGCCTCTGTCATTTCGTTTCTACGAAACTAAGTCTTTATTATTACTTTATATAATCACTTAAAGGCTTGATGCCAAGTTACAGGGACCAAAGGGAGTTTGTTGCACAACGCAACTCAAACACAGGTACCCGACGAGCACATCTCACAAATATATCACTTGGGGGTTTCCTACTCATTGAGCATAGCTCTGACTACCCTTGTTGATCCGGCTTATACGTCCGGAATATAATGTTACTTGGTGGCTCTTTGTTCAACAGACAAGAGTTTTTATGACCCTTGTAATAGGCTTAAAAGCCAGGCTTGGAAGCCATGTGTATTCACCTAAAAACCCGAGTTTCCTCTCCTATGACATATTGATACATGGTTAAAAACTAAGGAGGGTTATGCTTTATGATTCATACATGAACCTACCCGGTGTTTATTAACCCCGCCTAGCTTTAAGACTTTGAGTCGCCAGGATATGATAATTTTATATGCTTGGAAGTGCTATGCTCTAAGTTTGGGATATTACCCCTTGCGGCATATGGCGTATTAAGCTGGCGGTATGTGTCAACTTGCACAGAGTTTTGTATGCTCAACCTTTTGGGTTTTCACCCTTATTCTGCTGGTATGCTAAGCCGGCGGTGTATCACATGTATGATATTTTTTAAGGGTCATGATTAAACTGGCCCTGGTTATGAACTATCTTTAGCCACCAGTGGTTTATAAGGTATTATGACCCGTCCTGTGGTAAACCGCCAGGATCCTTGTCATGTGTCTGTGTGCAGGTACAATAAATAATCTGGAGCACGCATTTGATGAAATCATAAATATAAGTGGCAGATCTTCAACTTGACAGATTAGTAGTATCATGCAAAACAAAACATGCACGATGGCATGGCAGATCAAGAGTTTAACTAAGCCTATTACAAATGCATCTAATGCCCCACATGAATAATTGTCTTAGCAGTTTTTCAGATAGCAGATGCTAAGCCGACCCACGGCTTATGACTCTTGACCTTGCTGAGTTGAAGGTTGCGGCTCGTCCAACACCGGTTCATCTGCCTCCTTTTCACCCAATGGCTGGAAGTCAGTGGTCGACCAGTCGATCCCATTTAAAGCTCTGAATACAGCTTCGTCACTTATAAGTGTGGATGGTTCAACATTAGGGGCATAAGTGTGCTTACGGATCAGAGGAGTCAGGTCTGGAGCCTCATGAGTTGGCGCTTTCACCTTCTTATTATTGGCATCATAAACCGGCTGGTAATGTGTAAGATCAGTGTCTTCAGCCAGTTTGCTAGCCAAAGAACGCATTTACCTTGTAAGGGCGGCGAAGTCATCTACAGTGAAGGGTGACCCATCTTCTTTTATGCCAAGACAGCCGTTTGCCAAGTCTGCTGGTTCAAGATCAACTAGCCACGCTTTGGCCCGGTTTAGCACAATAAGTGCACCGACTCTTGCAACTGATATTTTCAACTCTTCGATCCGCGCAGGCACCATCGATAGTTTATCCAACGTATCCTTGATAAGGGTTAGAGCCGGTTTGTTGTGAGCAGCTGCGTAGATAACCCATTGTGCGCCACTATACAGCTGTTCTATGAGCGTGTATGTCGGTGTCGAAACCAGCGGATCTCGGGTAGGGGGTCCCGAACTGTGCGTCTAAGGCGGATGGTAACAGGAGGCAGGGGACACGATGTTTTACCCAAGTTCGGGCCCTCTTGATGGAGGTAAAACCCTACGTCCTGCTTGATTATTCTTGATAATATGAGTAGTACAAGAGTTGATCTACCACGAGATCAGAGAGGCTAAACCCTAGAAGCTAGCCTATGGTATGATTGTATGTTATCTCTATCGACTAGCCTGGCCTTAGTTTATATAATGCACCAGAGGCCTAGGATAACAAGAGTCCTAGCCGAATACGCCGGTGGGGGAGGAGTCTTTGTCTTGACCACCAAGCCTTGTGGAATCTTCCTTGTATGCGGCAGCTGTCCGAACTGGCCCATGAGTATACGGCCATGGGGGTCCTCGGCCCGGTCTAACTGACCGGGAGACGACGTGGTGAGTACCCCCTAGTCCAGGACACCGTCAGTAGCCCCCTGAACCGGTCTTCAAGTTGGGGACGCTCCTCGATTCTTCCGAACTGTTCTTTGTCTTCGGTCGTCGTCTTGAAAACTGGTTCAACAAATCTTCCCATCTTCTATCTTGAGGATTGCCGAGCTAAATCTGAAGATCTCACACGTCGGGTATTCGAGGAGTCCTTTAAGTCTTCGGCCATTATCAATGCCTTGTTATTTTTATGCCACACCTCGGGTTTTGAAGTTGTTCCCGGGAGGCAGTGTCCTCTTGCGTCCGAGCTCCAACGCCGGACTGCATTCGAGGTGTCTTTTGCAGCCGAGCACCAATGCCGGACTGCTTCCGAGCTCCAATGCCAAAATGTATCCGAGCTCCAACGCCGGACTGTGTCCAAGCTCCAACGCCGGACTATATCCAAGAAGTCATAGATCATCTTGGTCCAAAAAAAGTTGAAGGAGTTTAGCCAAGCTTAATGCTGGAAATGCCCTCTAAGGAGCCAGCCACTAGCGCCCGAGCTTTATGCCGGACTGCTTCCGAGGTGGTGCACCCCCCCGACTGTGGGCCGATTTTTTGTCAATATTTTTGATTGGTGCAATTTATTCTCTGCCGAGATATATAGCCAGTAGCCCTCAAGGTGTGTATCGGTTTAAGACCCGAGATGCACTTGAAGGATGACGTAAGACCGCTGATCCCAGTAGCCACTAAGACTCGGGTTGATTTGCAAAATCGGCCTGAGGATCAAGTCCTAGCTCAGCAAAATACTTCAGGACACAAAAAGCGGTGTGCTCAGTCCTCGAGACTCAGGTTGGGTGCGGTCGACCAACCTGAGGATCATAATCTCCTCGGAAACTGTATTGCACTTAAAATTTTCTGCATTGGATAGGCAATGCAGTAGCCCCCGAGACACTGGTCGGGTGGCAACACCAGATCAGGGGATCGATGTGCCCCTTTAATATTTGTAAATAATAAGCACGAAGCCCAGTAGCCCCCGAGCCTTAATGCGGGCACGGGTGGCCAAATTAGGGATCGATATCCATAGTAAAATCACAAATTATGTGCAATGACTCTATGTATCCAAGTACTTTACATCATTAATGCTCGGATTCGCATTGTACACAACTTTGTTGACCAACCATCGACTTCCACCTCCTCGGCCAGTAGCCGAGGAGTGTTTGTCCTACTTTATAAAGCCTTTATGAGGGCAAAGATTTTCGACAAACAAGGCAATCTGGCCATACAGTGTTATAAACAAAGTTACGTAGAGAGATATGTTATATTACTGTTTAACATAAGAAATGTCTTCCAAAGAAAATAGTCCCGCTATCGGTTCCTTTCTTTGGGTTGTCATGCTAAGCATGGTCATGAAACCTCAACTCTAATGTAAGAGCAAAATATTGAGGATTTAGTTTGGGAGGCCAGTTACTAGCCCCCGGTAGTGCTCGGCGACAGTCGAGGTCAAGCCGTAAACACTTCAACCGACGTTATGAATGGCCCGTCATTTAACACAGCCATCGGATCACTGACCAGTTTATGCTTATTGTGACAGTCAGTTTTTGGCTTTCTCCACTGAGGTGCTTAACCATGTGAGCTGGAACCACAATTGCAGTGGTTCTCCCTTTGCACACCTAGCCGAACAAAGCGGAACGTAGGAGGCAAGCGCAAGAGCCGGGCAACCCAACTATTGACCAAAGACACAATTCGAAACCGATGCATATATAGCAATAACCGAGAATGTTTTTGCCGAATCTCTAAAGGTGTCCGGCATTGCACTGCGAGACTTGTGCTGAAAACACACAAATAGTTTAAAAGTGCCAAAAGCTTGAAAAACCAAAAAACATCAGTAAAAACATGACGTCCGAACAAGATCAAGTGTTCGGTGCCAATCCAGAAATTGGTCTTACTATTGTGCTTCTGTCGTGCATTAATATGACACATCCGATCTCAAGACTTCAAGCGGGTCAGCCTACGGCTGCAGCCTCCTATCCCGAAGGCGGAGTGCTTCTCGTTAGACCAGCTTAGCAAACTAAACTCTAGCGGCTTTGAGAGAGAAATTAGGCTCCCGGCTAGTGACCACACACTCGTGTCGAAAAAGGAGTGATAAATAATAATAATAAAAAAAATTTGCAACGACTAAGAAGAAGAACACTTATTATAAAACGGCTCATATAAATTTAAGAGCCCCCAAGTGACTTAGGTAAAAGAATTTTATGTATAATGATTGCATGTACCGAAGTACTTATATCATATATGTGTTCACCCAAACTTTAAACGCGTCTTAACCGACCGTCGGCTTCTCCCTCTTCGGCCAAGGGCCGAAGAGTGTCATGTACTCCACCTGTCGAGAGTATCGATGGTGTTTCCGATGACCAGATAATCAGTCCATAAGGCTGTAACAGACAAAGCGTGCTCAGGGAACTTATGCTATATTACTAACAAAGTGTAAGAAGCATCTTCGAAGAAAATAGTACCCCCACCGATACCTTTCTTCGGTGCTCATTATTACTATGAGACTTGTGTAATAGATTTTTTGTACTCATGAGTTCCGTTGTGTGCCGACCATGATTGAAAACAATAAGGGCGCTAGCTTTCGGCTTCACCTAGTCTGAGGTTAGAGCTCGGATGACCCGGTCGTGACAATCGCAGAGGTGCTCCCTTTACTCCCTAGCCGAACAATCGGGAACGTAGGGGTAAGCACAGGAGCCAGGCAACCCAGCTTGCAAATCGCTTAGATTAATATGGTGCATATTGTGGCATAATACACGAACAAGGAACGAAGCCATACAAGTATAATCATATGCAAGAGGAAAAGCTCCATCAAGGGAGCCCCCAAATAAACGGGGTATTTGAATATGCGAGTCGTAAACAAAGTTTAGACAAGGAACTTTGTCACAAACAACTTTGTGCCGAAAAGTATAATGCTTGGTCGAATCGAACAAAATTTAAAACTGAAAGTTTTTGGGCATGAAAGCGACTTAGCTGGTTAATGTGCTCGATGTTGATGACGCATGCCGAGTTGGTGGCGGGACGAGATCCCAGCCCCCAAGCCGGTCCCGAGATGTACGAGTGAAGAACTCGGCTTGACGAAGTGGTGACGCAGCATAGTCGATGGGCGAGGTGGAAACCCCAGTCCGACCACGGCGACGGAGCAGGCCGGCAATGTGATGCCGAACACCCCCAGCGTGTGTTAATGAAGTGATGACGAAGCCCCCAGTCAGCCGAGGTGACGTGGTACATCGGTACGCCGCGGTGACAGCGCTGCCCGAATTATCTACCTGTGCACATAAAATAGTGCAAGCCGGAGATAATAGGAATAATAATATAATTTTATTTTGCATAATAAATAATTTATGCAAAGTGAGTAATAAAAGAAATATGGCCTGGCGCCGAAGTCAATGTCGATGCAGGGCGTCGGCTTGATGCGGTAAAGGCCTAGCAAAGCCTGAATTCACAGGTCGGTCCGAGTTTTGGATGCGGCGTTTGCCAGACCATGTACGGAAACTGACCGAACCACCATGCGACCATCGTTAATGCGGCCACCATTTGATAGACCTGTGTACATATGATGAACAAACCAGAGTAATAATTCCTTGGGAAAAATGAACCCGAACAAGCAAAAAATACTAGGATTAATAGCACCTGGTTTATTTGTTGTAGCAATCCAAAGGAAGGTGATTCCGAAAATTGGGACTCGATCCGCACACCCATTGCCTGATGGGGGGTAAAGCGATGGCATGGCGATGCTAGCAAAGGTTGGCTCGCCGAGGCAAACCCTCGGTCCAGCTAACGTGACGGAGCTGGTCGGCTAGTGACGCCGAAGTCTCCGAAGTAGGTTGATGAAGAGACGGCGAAGCCCTCGGTCCAGCCAAGATGTCGAAGCCTCGATGTTAGCCGATGAGTCAAAGTAGGTCGGCGTGATGGACACCAGCTTGAAGAAGCAACAGTGCGGCCCTGCCGATGCAGGTCGTGACGTGGTCGATGCTGGCTTGATGAAGTGACCGTGCGGCGATGCCGGTATGCCCGCTCCATGTAATCCGTGGGGCGGAGATGTTGGTGATGATTTATCCTTCACGATGCCGGACTCTTGTTCGGCTTGCCGAGATGATGATTCGAAGAAGTTGAGCTCAGCTCAAAAAAGTGACGAGTGTCCAGCGCAGGTGTAGGATCAAAAGTATGTCTAGAGGGGGGGGTGATTAGACTACTTGACCAAATAAAAACTTAACCTTTTCCCAATTTTAGTTCTTGGCAGATTTTAGCTATTGTAGGACAAGTCAAGCAATCATCACACAATTCAAGCAAGCATGCAAAGAGTATATTGGCAGCGGAAAGTAAAGCATGCAACTTGCAAGAATGTAAAGGGAAGGGTTTGGAGAATTCAAATGCAATTGGAGACACAGATGTTTTTCCCGTGGTTCGGATAGGTGGTGCTATCCTACATCCACGTTGATGGAGACTTCAACCCACGAAGGTAAGCTTGCGCGAGTCCACGGAGGGCTCCACCACACAAGGGTAATGGTTGCGCGAGTCCACGGAGGGCTCCACCCACGAAGGGTCACGAGAGCAACCACCCACGAAGGGTCCACGAAGAAGCAACCTTGTCTATCCCACCATGGCCATCGCCCACGAAGGACTTGCCTCACTAGCGGTAGATCTTCACGAAGTAGGCGATCTCCTTGCCCTTACAAACTCCTTGGTTCAAATCCACAATCTTGTCGGAGGCTCCAAGTAACACCTAGCCAATCTAGGAGACACCACTCTCCAAGAAGTAACAAATGGTGTGTGGTAATGAACTCCTTGCTCTTGTGCTTCAAATGATAGTCTCCCAACACTCAACTCTCTCTCATAGGATTTGGATCTGGTGGAAAGAAGATTTGAGTGGAAAGCAACTTGGGGAAGGCTAGAGATCAAGATTCATTATGGTAGGAATGGAATATCTTGGTCTCAACACATGAGTAGGTGGTTCTCTCTCAAGAACATATGAGTTGGAATTGTGTATGTGTTCTGATGGCTCTCTCCACGAATGAAGAGGAGGTGGAGGGGTATATATAGCCTCCACACAAAATCCAACCGTTACACACAGTTTTCCAATCTCGGTGGGACCGAATCAACAAACTCGGTCGGACCGAAAAGGTAAACCTAGTGACGTTAGAGATTTTCGGTGGGACTGACATGCAACTCGGTAGGACCGATATGGTTAGGTTTGGGCATAACGTTAATCTCGGTTGAGACCGATTTACACAAACTCGGTGAGACCGAGTTTGGTAATAAGCTAACCAGAGAGTTGGTCAGGCAAACTCGGTGGGACGATTGCTCTTTCGGTGAGACCGAAAAGTTACAAAAGGGAACAAAGAGTTTACAGACCGATTCGCTCTTTCGGTTTACGAAAGGGAAACAGAGATCCCATCTCGGTGAGACCGAGATCCCTATCGGTAGAACCGAATTGCTAGGGTTTCGCAGTGGCTTATGACAAGTGAAACTCGGTGGCGCCGGATAGAAAGATATGGTATGACCGAGTTGGCTTTGGGTTTAGGGCATATGTGGATATGGGAAAGTAGTTGAGGGTTTTGGAGCATATCACTAAGTACATGAAGCAAAAGGCTCATTAAGCAACACCTCATCCCTCCTTGATAGTATTGGCTTTTCCTAAAGACTCAATGTGATCTTGGATCACTAAAATATAAAATGAAGAGTCTTGAGCTTTTGAGATTGAGCCAATCCTTTGTCCTTAGCATTTTGAGGGTTCCACTTTCACATCCATGCCATGCCAATCATTGAGCTTTCCTGAAATAGTCATCTTGGAATAGCATTAGCTCAATGAGCTATATGTTGTTATGAATTACCAAAACCACCTAGGGATAGTTGCACTTTCAATTTCCCCCTTTTTGGTAATTGATGACAACATATAGATCAAAGCTTCGACAAATGATAATAAGCATGAAATATATCGTCGCTTTGAGAAGTATGTGACAAGTAAGAGTTCCCCCTAAATTTGTGCATATTTAAAATTTGCTTTAGACTGCAAATGCACAAAGAGTTAGAGTCATGGGTTACTCTTCCATGTCACATACATCTTGGTGGAGCGCTTAAAATGATAAGAATGAAATACATGCACTCATCACCAAGAATAGTGAATGATCACATAAGATAGATAAGATGATAATATTAAGCAAACATTAAGTGTAGCTTATGATTAAACACATGATCATCAATGTCTCACGAGCAATGACATAGTATCTCACACAAAAGCAAACAAAGTTCGAAAAACCACCAAATAAAACAAGAGAGAATAAAAGCAACACTAAAAGCAACACTCTCTCTCGAAGCCTATGATCTATACATTTTCTCCCCCTTTGGCAACAAGTTACCAAAAAGTTCCTAGAAAATGCATAGTGCTAAGTCGACACTCAGGCTTGATCTTCAGGTGGTGGTGGAGTCCGGAGCACTCCAAGGACGAAGCCTTCTGTAGACGTGGTCGGAGTCGAGGCTGAATTGGACGCTGGAGCTGGTGGAACTGAGGCTGTAGCTGGTGCAGACGTGGTGGCTCTGGGGTCAGCAACTGGCACTGCAGACGACCTCGGACCTCGTGGCACTCTGGCAAAGGCATCAGTTGTAGTCTTGCCTCTCCTCTCCTGCATGTCATCCTGGAGCTGCTCCACTGCAGTCTGAATCTCTGTCACTTTGACATCCAAGTCATAGAACTTTTGTTCCATGATCCTCTCTAAGCTTGCCTGGTTCTGAGTTAGGGTGGCTAGTCCTTGCTCAATCCGCAGGGTGGATGCAATCAAGTAACCAAGCTGCTCTTGTTTGGTTTTCAGGAAATATTCAGATGCCTCCTCTTGAGTAGGCATCTTGGCAGCTTTCTCCTTCCTCGCCTTCTCCTTCTTGGCTTGTGCTTGGGCAGATGATGGCTCATTCTCAGTCATGACCACTTGATTATCTTCAAAGTCTGGACGGATGGGCAGGTGTTCCTTGTCCAATAAGTATATGCTCGTGCCCATCTTAGAGTTGATGAGCTCCTGAAGCTGTGGGGCATATCCACAGCTCCTCTTCTGGTCTGCTGCTGTCCTCTTGATTGTTTCAATCATAAGGCTCATGACTTTGAATTTCTGTGGCACGTCAAAGATATGAAGCAAGTTGATTACGTGGCCCCTGATCATCTTGTGATCTCCAGACTTGGGCAATAGGGTGTGCCTAAGAATCCAGTTGATGGTTGGCATCCCTGACAGAAGATAGTGTACTGAGCCAAACTTGAACGTATCAAGTGCTTCATTTGGAATCTCCTTGTACATGTTTGACATTGAGTTGTGGTCCATCTTCTTCTTGGCATAAATGTCCAAGTCATTGTCATGCTCTTCTGGGGCATTAATTAGCTGAGCCCATTTAGCAACTGTAGACTGGTACATCGTACCCTCTGACATCCATACAATCCTGCCATCTGGATAGAAATGGGCTGTGGAGTAGAACTGCATGATGAGTTCCTCATTCCACTTTGTGAGCTTCTGCCCAACAAAGTCCTCTACTCCACATGCCTTGAAGCTGTCCTGCACTCCAGGGTAGTACTCTTCGTTGTCCTTGATGTATTGCCAATCAACCCATCTCATATCACAGACAATTGGCTTCTTGTCTAGCAGCACTGTCTCATAAAAGTCTTGCAGCTCCTTGGTGTGAAACCTGTAGTCAACTGCAGTCCTTCTCCTTGAAGCATACGGGTCTGCTTCTCTCCACTTCCGGAGCCCTGAATCTCTCCCGAGTTTCATATCCTCAGCCACAGGATGAGCATCGTTGTGGTCTGGGATCTTGGGCTTGAGCTTTCTAAGAACATTCTCTTCTTCTTCTTCTGCAACTTCAGGCACTGGGGCCTTGTTCTTCTCAGTAGCTGGGATGCTTCTTGTGTTCCTCTTTGGCTTTGGCTTTGGAGCTGGCTTGGCCTTGGAAGCAGCTGCCCCTATTCTTATGGCATCACCCATCAGCTTGGGTGCCTTAGGTGCTGGTGCAGCTACCTCTTCTTCTTCCTCCTCATCTTCCATGATGGAAGCCTTGCCAAGCACTCTGGCTACAGTTTTCTTCACCCTTTCTTTCCTCTTCTTGCCTTCAGCAACAACTGGCTCAATGGGAGTGGGCTTCTCAGTTGAAGCTCTGGCCTTTGACATAGGCTGCCTGCCTGCTGGCCTTTTGATCTTCATCCCTGGTTTTATGCCCTGTGCTGGCTCAACTCTCTTGGAAGTTGCTTCCTCTTCTGCCACATAATCCTCATCTTCTGAGTCTGAGGTTCTCTTCTTTCTCTGTCTTGTGGCAGCTTTAGGCAGATTGCTAGGGGTGCTCCTGCTGCCATCATCTGAGGAACTTGAGGGATTAGTGCCCTCACTCATCTGCACTTGCTGCTCTGACAAGTTCTGGCTATCACTTTGGTCCGACATGATGCAAACTCTGACTGCTGACCCTGTGAATAGGTTATAGATGAGATAGAGTGGATGAGCATCACAAAATGCAGAGATTTTTGCAAAAGAATAATTCAAAAACTTAGTTTTAGTTTCCCACTGAAAGCATCTCGGATCTACCGATTTCTAAACTCGGTTTACCGAAGCAGTTTTGGCACCTAAACTAGTGAACTCGATCAGACCGAGTCACACTTCGGTGGCACCGAGACTGCTAGGGTTTCACAGAGTTCCAAAATCGGTCACACCGATAAGTAATTCTCGGTCAGACCGAGTCTCACTTGTGCAATGGCATGAGCCAAATTGGTGGGACCGAGTTTTTCAACTCGGTGGGTCCGAGATGGTTTCGGCGGAAACCTAACCCTAAAATTTTCGAATTAAACCTAATCTACGAGTTCATTGACTGGATAGAAGTTTAACAAACGTGGCAAGAATCATGATGATCACAATGTGCTAAGAATCGGATTGGGGAATAGCACAAAGATCGAGTCCATACCCTAGTTCGGCGGAGACTCGCTACGGTGGCAACGGCGGGGTTGAATTTCCATTGACGGTGACGGAGACCATCGACTGGAGGCGGCTGGTGGCGAGGAGACGATCCGGAGACCAAGTTGGCAGAGCAGGCTATCGCGCGGGCGAAGGGGTTCAGAGAAATTTCCAAATTTTTGCCCGTGACTGTATATAGCCCGACCCTGTCGGTGTGACCGAGTGGAACAACTCGGTGGCACCGAGATGCGAAACTGTATACAGTTGTTGCAACTCGGTGTGACCGAATGGTTCAAATCGGTTGCACCGAGATCGAAAACCTAGATCAACTTAATGATCTCGGTAGGACCGAAAGTAGGGTATCGGTCAGACCGAGAATCATAAAGAGGTTTTGGAAGTTTAAGTCTATGACGAATTGGGGACTCCGAGCGCTCCTCACACAGAGTGGTTCGAATCTGACTTGATCAAATTTTGTGATGTAGCATGAATAGAGTTTGAGATGAGAAAAGCATAGATAGCTAGAGGAGGTTCTTAGGCATTCTTGTCCATCCACTTGGTAAAAGGAAATAAAACCAAACAATCAAAACAACAAGTGGATGTCCTCGAATGAGTAAAATATGCAACCAGCATGCTCACACAATAAGATGGCAAATGAAATATGTGACAAGGCATGCACAACCAATTCTAGCATCTATCAAGCAATTTGCGATGACAAGGTCATCTATATATGAGTATATTGACTTAGGAGTCAAGTGAGAACACTTGATCATAGGTCATACTCGTCGTTTAAGCTCAAGTGGGGTTACCACTTTTACATAAAGCATTGTTGTGTTCACATCTTTAGAGTTGCTTTAGCTCAAGTCTTAGATTAAAGCTCCCCCTAGATGTGATATCCCCCCTTAGAGGGATGAACTAACCTCGGGTTTTGTCGATGATGACTTCATGTAGATGTTGAAGATGTGGATGCTCAATGTTGATGTAGATCACTTGGAGCTATCCATTTGAGTGAATTGCACTTTCAATACCTACATGGGTTAGTCCCACAAGGAACAAACAAGGATATCCATAGACATAGAGTGATGCACACACAAGATGATGTCCATGAAAACTTTTAGGTTACCTTGTCCCTTGTCTTACCAACAAGAGGGTTTGTGACTCCTTGAACTAGTGCAAGATGTGGAAGTTGATTGCACTTGTTCTTGCCAAAATGATAAGAGTGAAGTATGTTGGCGGAGTCACCCTCAAGAACTCTCTAGTTCTTCTTATTTTGGATCCACACCATCTTGATGGGAATCCTTGGAGTTGTAGTCGTACTTGATGAAGTGGAACTTGAAGTAGTCTTGGGAATCCACTTGACTAAGGTCTTAGGAGCTTCTTCAAATGCATCAATTTCCTCTTGAAGCTTGTCCTTGCCTTTTTGCTTGTAGTCTTGTGGTGGAAGATCATCTTGAGCTTGTGTCCCCTTGAAATAAGTATCATACTTCTCTTGTTGAGGAACAAACTTTGTCTTGGGGTATTGATCTTCTTCCCACTCAACTCCATTGGCATTGAACTTTCGTTCAAAACCAACACCTTGATTCTTCCGGTGCATTCCTTGCTTGCGCACAATTTCCTCGAATTGCTTACTCCCGGCAAGGCTTTTGTACACTCCTTTCTCTACAATTCCCTTCAATAAGCTATTTTCTTGCTCAAGTGTAACTTGGCTAAGAGAATCATTAGTGGAATCAAGAGAACTACTAGAAGCAACAATATTGGATTTAGCATGATCATTGTTACTGCTAGAGGAAGAATCTTTCTTGTTCTTGTTACTAGGCTTGACTTGAGGCATGTAAGTGGATAAGAGTAAACGCTTGGCAATGTAAGAAGAACTTTTCTTGCGAAGATCATCATTGATTGCTTTTAAGAACTCATGCTCTTGCTCAAGATTGAGCTTTTCAAAGGGTAATTTCTCATGAGCTCTTAAAAGTTCTCGATGATCTTCGAAGATAGTTTCATGAGCTAACTTAAGAGTGTTTAGTTCTTTAGTTAGAGCCTCAATCTTCTCCTTATCATTGTCATTCGTTTTATCTTGATTAGCATGATTAATTGACGTTTCATCATAGTATTCATCACTAGAGTTGTCAGCAAGCAAATCATCACCTAACAAGTCATCTTCATCACTATTGAAATCAACATACTCGGGGTGTGTTACCTTAGGACCTTTGGCCATGAAGCATCTTCCAATTCCTTCATTTGGTGAGTCAAATATGTCGTAGGAGTTGGTTGACACAAGTGCTAGACCGGCAACAACTTCTCTCGGAGTGGCTGTCGGAGTCGGAGCCGGATACCCATTCACCAACATGAGCTTGATGTCTTCGTTTTGTGTAGCTCCTTGATGATTTTTCCTTCCTTTCCGAATCCTTGCTTCTCCATGAGTATCTTCGTTCATAACGATCATCTCTACTCCTTCTCTCTCTTGGTAGTGATTCTTTGCTTCTTCTTTTTGGAGAATCTTCTCTTATCTTGTAGGGAGCCGTACACTCATTGGAATAGTGTCCGGGTCTTCCACAACTGTAGCAGTTTTGCTCTCGACTAGAAGATCTTTTGTCATTGTAGGACCTTGACTTGAAGCTTCTATGTTTGCTTCTACTCTTGTAGAACTTGTTGAAGTTCTTCACCATTAAGCTCAATTCTTCATTGAAGTTTTGTTTCTCACTTGATGATGTAGGGGCTTCACATGAGGCTTTGTAGGCACCACTTGATTTGTTGTGAAGTTCCTCTTTATCCTTAAGTGACATCTCATGAGCAACAATTCTTCCAATCACCTCTGTTGGCTTGAGATCTTTGTAATTGGGCATCATTTGGATCAATGTGCACACGGTATCATATTTTCCATCCAAGGCTCTTAGAATCTTCTTGATGATGAATTTATCGGTCATCTCTTCACTTCCTAAGCCGGCAATCTCATTTGTGATGAGAGCAAGCCTAGAGTACATTTCAGCAACACCTTCACCATCCTTCATTTTGAACTTGTCAAGTTGACTTTGAAGCACATCCAACTTGGATTCCTTGACGGAATCGGTACCTTCGTGCATATCAATCAAAGTGTCCCAAATTTCCTTTGCATTCTCAAGATGGCTGATTTTGTTGAATTCTTCGGGGCACAATCCGTTGAAGAGAATATCACAAGCTTGAGCATTGTATTGCAACATCTTCAACTCATCTGCGGTAGCTTCATGGTTTGGTTCTTTCCCATCAAAGAAGTCACCTTGCAAACCAACACACACAATAGCCCAAACGGCGGGGTTATGTCCAAGAATATGCATTTTCATTTTATGCTTCCAACTAGCAAAATTAGTACCATCAAAGTAAGGACCTCTACGGTGATAATTTCCCTCGCTAGACGCCATACTCTCCTAGGTTGTGAAACCAAGGCTATGACCACCAAAAGCTATGGAGATCAAAGCAAATGGAGACCAAAGCTCTGATACCACTTGTAGGATCGAAAGTATGTCTAGAGGGGGGGTGATTAGACTACTTGACCAAATAAAAACTTAACCTTTTCCCAATTGTAGGACAAGTCAAGCAATCATCACACAATTCAAGCAAGCATGCAAAAAGTATATTGGCAGCAGAAAGTAAAGCATGCAACTTGCAAGAATGTAAAGGGAAGGGTTTGGAGAATTCAAACGCAATTGGAGACACGGATTTTTTTCCTGTGGTTCGGATAGGTGGTGCTATCCTACATCCACGTTGATGGAGACTTCAACCCACGAAGGGTAACGGTTGTGCGAGTCCACGGAGGGCTCCACCCACGAAGGGTAATGGTTGCGCGAGTCCACGGAGGGCTCCACCCACGAAGGGTCCACGAAGAAGCAACCACCCACGAAGGGTCCACGAAGAAGCAACCTTGTCTATCCCACCATGGCCATCGCCCACGAAGGACTTGCCTCACTAGCGGTAGATCTTCACGAAGTAGGCGATCTCCTTGCCCTTACAAACTCCTTGGTTCAACTCCACAATCTTGTCGGAGGCTCCCAAGTAACACCTAGCCAATCTAGGAGACACCACTCTCCAAGAAGTAACAAATGGTGTGTAGGTAATGAACTCCTTGCTCTTGTGCTTCAAATGATAAGTCTCCCCAACACTCAACTCTCTCTCATAGGATTTGGATCTGGTGGAAAGAAGATTTGAGTGGAAAGCAACTTGGGGAAGGCTAGAGATCAAGATTCATATGGTAGGAATGGAATATCTTGGTCTCAACACATGAGTAGGTGGTTCTCTCTCAGAACATATGAGTTGGAATTGTGTATGTGTTCTGATGGCTCTCTCCACGAATGAAGAGGAGGTGGAGGGGTATATATATAGCCTCCACACAAAATCCAACCGTTACACACAGTTTTCCAATCTCGGTGGGACCGAATCAACAAACTCGGTCGGACCGAAAAGGTAAACCTAGTGAACGTTAGAGATTTTCGGTGGGACTGACATGCAACTCGGTAGGACCGATATGGTTAGGGTTTGGGCATAACGTAATCTCGGTGAGACCGATTACACAAACTCGGTGAGACCGAGTTTGGTAATAAGCTAACCAGAGAGTTGGTCAGGCAAACTCGGTGGGATCGATTTGCTCTTTCGGTGAGACCGAAAAGTTACAAAAGGGAAACAAAGAGTTTACATTGCAATCTCGGTGGGACCGATTCGCTCTTTCGGTGAGACCGAAAAGTTACGAAAGGGAAACAGAGAGTTTGCAATCCCATCTCGGTGAGACCGAGATCCCTATCGGTAGAACCGAATTGCTAGGGTTTCGCAGTGGCTTATGACAAGTGAAACTCGGTGGCGCCGGATAGAAAGAATTGGTATGACCGAGGTTGGCTTTGGGTTTAGGGCATATGTGGATATGGGAAAGTAGTTGAGGGTTTTGGAGCATATCACTAAGTACATGAAGCAAAAGGCTCATTAAGCAACACCTCATCCCTCCTTGATAGTATTGGCTTTTCCTAAAGACTCAATGTGATCTTGGATCACTAAAATATAAAATGAAGAGTCTTGAGCTTTTGAGCTTGAGCCAATCCTTTGTCCTTAGCATTTTGAGGGTTCCACTTTCACATCCATGCCATGCCAATCATTGAGCTTTCCTGAAATAGTCATCTTGGAATAGCATTAGCTCAATGAGCTATATGTTGTTATGAATTACCAAAACCACCTAGGGATAGTTGCACTTTCAGCAGGTCAACAGCCTTGGAGCAATATTGCCGGACTGGTTTGACACCAGCATGATGATGAAGATGACCTCAGGGGAGGCTTAAAAATTTACGGGCACGTGTTTAAAAACAACACACAATACCCTAGAAGAGAATTCCTCTAAAAAGATTGTCCAATATCACGTTCATGAAGAAACATGAATTCGGGTCGGATCCGTATTCGCGCGGAAAACGGATCCGAAAATTGGTCCACTCATTGAAAGGTTCCTGGAGTTTGAACCGTCGGACTGAGAAGAAATTTGGAGGGGTGGTAGATATGGGAATTTCACAGTATATGAACGGTTGGATCTTCCAAAGGACCTCCGAGCTGGGATCTGGAGACCACGCCCTAAACTCGTCCAGATTCCCGTGCAGATTTGACAGGGCTCCGGTATATCGTAGATTCTCAGAAATTCCTCCATGGGAACTCGACGAAATTTTGCATGGCTGTTGTAGATGTAATTCCGCACTATTCCACTGAAGCAATCGTCAAACCGGCGCTCGAGTAGGCGGTAACGACGAATACAAGTTCACTGTCCATAAAAACAGCATGGCCACCCAAGGGCAATGTTGACGTTGAGCCCTCGAGCTCCATGGATGATTCCTCCCTGATCTTGATAGAGATCGGAGTTGATGTTTGATGAAGGCCCTCGTCCGAACATGGTGATCCAAACACGGGGCACAGTTCTTGGTCGAACCAAGGTGACCAGTCGAGTTGGTGACGAAGATGCCGAAGTCGCAGTTGATCTGCAGGCGAGCCATCGATCTTTTTGCCGATCACACAGCGGAACTCTCAATGAAAACATCAATGTCGGTGTCAAAACCGGCGGATCTCGGGTAGGGGGTCCCGAACTGTGCGTCTAAGGCGAATGGTAACAGGAGGCAGGGGAAACGATGTTTTACCCAGGTTCGGGCCCTCTTTATGGAGGTAAAACCCTACGTCCTGCTTGATTATTCTTGATAATATGAGTAGTACAAGAGTTGATCTACCACGAGATCAGAGAGGCTAAACCCTAGAAGCTAGCCTATGGTATGATTGCATGTTATCTCTATCGACTAGCCTGGCCCTGGTTTATATAATGCACCAGAGGCCTAGGATAACAAGAGTCCTAGCCGAATACGCCGGTGGGGGAGGAGTCTTTGTCTTGACCACCAAGTCTTGTGGAATCTTCCTTGTATGCGGCAGTTGTCTGAACTGGCCCATGAGTATACGGCCATGGGGTTCCTCGGCCCAATCTAACTGATCGGGAGACGACGCGGTGAGTACCCCCTAGTCCAGGACACCGTCAGTGTAAGCCACTTTTAGTTTTTTTCCGCATGTCTGAGCCAAGATGGGTAACCCAGGATCCTGTATCATTAAGGAAGTTTGTAAGCCGAGAGCACATTAGATAACATATGTTCAAAGATTAAGAGGAAGCTATCTTACCGAAAATGGCAGTGGACATGGCATTGATTTGTTGTTTTAAGCCGGCAAGCTCTGCAGATACCGGCTTAAGGGCCGCCTCAGCATCCTCGACTCTCTTCAGAAGGGCTGACTTCTCTGTATCCCAACCCACCTGTTCAGCCTTGAAGTTTTCCGTCAATTTCTCCATCGCTGCTAAGGCACTAGTCAATTCATCCCTGGCTTTGGAGGTTTTTGCCTGTTGGGATTTGATGTTCTATTGAAGGTCGGCGACTTGGTATTCCTTACTGCTAAGCTCAGTCTACAAAAGTAAACAGTAAATGAGATGGCAATGAATTTATTTGAAGTACCAAGCATAATACAAGTATTATACTTGGTGCTTGGGGGCTAATGTCTATTGCTTCTTCAAATATTATGAAGTCCCAAGCACAATACAAGTATTATGCTTGGCACTTGGGGGCTAAAGCATATTGCTCTTCAAACATGGCTTTATTTACTGACCCGGATAAATGATGGTGATCCGGGTTACGAAGGTTTTGAGTGGGGTTATGGATTTCTAGAAGATGATTAGTCTCAACTTAACATATTTGTTAAGCCGACCCTTGGGGGCTACAGACACAATGTTAATTATTGCTGAGTTAAAGTCCCGGCTCAACATATTTGTTGAGCCGGCCCTTGGGGGCTACAGATGCAAAGTTGAGGTGCTGATATTATAAAGTCCCAGTTTTATCTTGCAAGTGTAAACCGGCCCTTGGGGGCTATTGGAATTGATCTATGCAGCTATTGAAGTTTACAGCACATGTTATTCTAATCATGTCCAATAAACTTGGCGGCTAAGGGGAAGGATATTCATGTAACAAGGAATTGCAGTGTTTACCTCACAGCGCTCCTTCATCGGGTTCACTAAGTCGGCTTCAAAGTCATGGCTGGTGTACAGACGATTTAAATAACCACAATGGAGGTCTTGAGCGCTGAAATGAGTATAGCTCTCCAAGTCTGTTTTCCACTTGCCTTTGTCTTCAGCAGAAATTTCTTCCGCAGCGCTGTGCTTAGATAAGACAGTAGATTGACTCGGAGCTGTGAACCCAAAGCCAGTGACAATGACATCATCAGTCTTCTCCTTGGCAGGTTTGATTGGGCTTGGTGGCTTAGAGATAGTCGGCTCAACATCCATATGGTCCATGGAAGCTTCATGATCTTCCGGAGGTGAGTTGTCAATGGTGGCTTCTGCAGTTGGATGAGGATGAGGAGACTCTAGTTGTTTCTCCGGCTCAGACAGATTAGGATCGCCGACCAGCTTAGTTAGCTTGGCTTTCTTGCTGGGTTCGGCTTGGCCTATGAGAATAAGAAGTGTCAAGAGGTCAGTATAATTATCAAAGCATAAGGTGTGAATGGTTAAGAAGCATCCTTACCTAGGTACAGTTTTGAAAGCTGGGATTTGTGTCCCTGATGACTCGCCAGAGGAAGAATGGGAAGTCCCCTGATAGTTTGAATCAGACGGGTTAAGAGGTTGTCGGAAATGACCTGCCTTGGGATAAAATATATCAGAAATTTGAAGGACCTCTGGGCGGCGTTTGCGAACCGGCATGTTTGGTAAGCCAGAAGAAGTGATCTGCCCACCACTATGCCAGGTGACTCGGCGAGCTTTGTGTTGTTGTTTCTTCAAAAGAAAGTTGGGATCCAAGTGAGCTAGAGGGTGAGAAAAGCTTACTTTCTAGCTTGCTTGTCGGGCTTTCTCTGTTGGCAGAGGTTCTGAGCCGGAAGAAAGAGTAATTACCTCTGCGTCACCCGCACGGCTGTCCTCTGTGTCGTCCTGATAACAATCGTTGTCCATGAGATGTATAAAAAGGAGCCAAGAGAGTCGAGTTCTACCTCTGACTCATTATCCTCATTATCATCAGCGGATTCAGTAGCCTTCTTGGTAGACTTCTTGATGGCTTTGGTTTTGACACGGGCCTGTTTTGCCGGTTTATCCTATGTTTTCCTCTTCCAAAATGGATCGTCAGCCTGTTAAGATTAAAAAGATCATAAGTAGGCATCAAAATATTGGTTAAGAAGAAGAGGTGCAATTCTTACAGCTGGCGGCTTGTTGAAAGTACAGAAAGGACTAAGTCTGGTTTTGCTGCACTCCTTCACAGGTTCATTCAACATTTTTTAAGTGGCTCCAGTGATCTCCGCATCAGACTATTGAATGTTGCAATGGTGCTGAGGATCTTTTACATCACCAGTGTATTCGCACATTAAGCCAGGGCGACGACTTAATGGCAAGATACTCCAAGATATCCGGCACCGGAAAAAGTCGACGCCAGTTAAGCCGTTGGCCATAAAGGCTCTGAGCTTTGAAAAGTCTAGTGCATATTTGGCTTGTTCCCTTGCATTGAGTCGTTGGGGGAGTGGATGTGCGTTGCTAAGTCAGTGTTCACGGTGACCCGGCAGAGGATTCTCACCGGCTGGAGATGTGTCTTGAGAATAGAACCAAGTCCGGTTCCAGTCTTTGGGGTGACTGTGGAGCTTGGCATGGGGAAAGTTGACTTCTTTCCTTTTTGAATTGAGACTCCACCAAGTTCTTGACACGAACCATGTACAAACTCTATTTGGCGGTTTAAGTAATAGAACTCCCTGAATAAATCAATTGTGGGCTCCTCTTGAAGATAAGCTTCATGGAATACTTGGAAGTTACAGATGTTGGACACGGAGTTGGGTCCGATGTCTTGAGGGTGCAGTTGCAAGAAATGAGGCACATCACGGAAAAACTTTGAACCAGTGGGGCTGAACCCTCTGCCCAACTGGTCAGCAAAAACAATTACTTCTCCATCTTTTGGTTGAGGAGGAATTTCTTCACCAGGAGCTCTCCATTGGATGATCTCTTTCTTGGCTAAGGCGCTAGTGGCGACAAAGTTGTTCAGTTCTTCTTTGGTAACCCGAGATTTGACCCAATTGCAAGACGTGTATGTCTTAGCCATTTTTCTCAATGATCTAAAAGAAAGGTTATGCCGGTTCAAGATTACATAGTTAAGCCGGCTTATGGTTAAAAGGATAACAGTAAGAACCAATCATAGGTATTAAGCGGGAGATTGGCATTACAAGATTACAGGGAACCATTGGCGGTTTAAGAGGGGACTAATGATACCTGGCGGGTTACTATTTTTGAGTTAGGCCGCCTATACAGATATTGATAGAACATATCTAACAAAGGAAAAATTGCTAAGTGATGGAAAACAGATTTCACAGATTGATATCATAACTTTGGATCTTCGGCGTGTTAGATAATGCAAAATATCTAGACCTAAATTACAGTGCTTGAGCAGTTGATAAGATCCAGATCGAGTTTTTTCCGTTCAAAGGGGGATGCCCTGATAGTGAAAATAAGTGCTATGAATATTACCGCGTAGGAAAGATACCAAGTTCAAATAAAAAATGAGTGCTACAGCCAAGAACGAGGACGAACTTTGGTGAACTTTGGGATACCCTAATGGGATTTATGAGAAAGGAGAGAAGGAAAGTGTAGTAGGGCTGTTTGACAGCGGAGGTGCGCTGATGGAATCTGATCCAAACAGGTTGATGCAGCGGCTGTTGTAGGAGCGGAGACGAAGGTTGACGGCGGCGACAAATCTCGAATGCTGGGGCGTCGTGAGGTATAAGACAAAGATGAAGAGGCGAGGGGGAAAGTGAAGGGACCCCTGGCCCTATTTATAAGGCAAAGGGATAAGTGACATGCGCGGGAATCGAGGAGGCCAAAAAATGGATATGACGATGCACATGCCACGGTCTTCGGAGATTCATTAAAATAGAAGATTTATTTGAGTTTTGTGCAATATTAATGACAGGTGATGTCACAGCGGGTTACCATGATCATAGAAGATGATGTCATGGCGAGTTACAAGGTTTCGCAAGAGTAATAAGGAAGGAATTTTTTCTAAGTGTTGAAGATTGATATGAACAAGTACAAATCAACCTGGGGCCTAATGTTAGGGATATAACTATTGGGTTAACCTGCCCAGGAGGGGCCGAGTTAGGCCCCTGGAGGTTCATCAAGACAAAGCCCATGAAGATGTTTAAAACAGTAGTCCAATACATAGACTCATCGAGGACCCGAAGCCCAAAGGCAACTTAAGGCCCAAACAAGTGTAAACCGCCGTATATGTGTAACTTGTATTATAAGGCATGTACAGTTAAGTCACCGAGCCGGACACGTTGTTTATGAGCCGACCGGGACTCTGTAAGCCATTGGGCGTCGACCTCTGTATATAAAGGGACGACCCAGCGGCGACTTAGGGCAAGAGACAATAGATCTAAAGCAAGGTTAAGCATATTCGCTCCGTGGTAATCGAGACATAAGCAATACCACCTCAAACTAGATTAGGCCTTTACCTTCACTGCAAGGGGCCAAACCAGTATAAACTCCTTGTGTCATTTGTCCCGTTTAACCCCTTTAAGCTAACCCTGTTGCGATGGCTTCACGACTAAGTCCTCACACTAGGACATCTGCCGTGACAATTCCACGACAGTGAGCATTACATGATTTCACTATTTCCAAATATAGAGTTATCCATATGCACATTTACTTCCCTAATGTATGGTTAGATGAAACCAACAGTGTGATGCATGTTTCTACATCATGAAAATGAGGAAACTAACATGGCCATTGATACACACTCATATTTAGTAGTATATAGATTACTATAAAATAAGGAGAATATCAATATCTTCCTAACCGTTTGATTATTCAGGGATACAAATTGGTTGTAATGACATGGTCACAATCGCATGAACTAACTCATTCCAAATATAGCTGATTTACGGTGTATCTAATACATTGCCATAGTTCTACTCAAATTCTGCTCAAACAGGGATATGTCAATCATCACAAAAAGTTCAAACAGTGTCATGGCGTCATCATTAACATCAGATGGAAACAACTTACACGCGCAGTCCCAGCAATATGTGGTGCCATCTTCTTTGTCAATTGCGTAGATGATGCCATTGTGTTCAATAGCATCACAGAAGTGTGTATCAGCTTTGACGATGATCGACTGTGAGCTGAGCTGTCTCCAGCTAATGAAGGCACCGACGGAAAGATAGGCGAGTCCCTTGTCGAACAAGGCAATTAGCTTGAAGTCTGCGTAATCCGCATGTCATGTGGGCACTTGGCAGATTACAATCTTCTGCAAAACAAGGCGCATCCAACTGATGACGTAATCTAGATGACTTGGACCGCGACGGTAAAACTCTATATCATCCAACAGAGGAAGGATAATCTCATGGGAGGTCTGGAAGTTCACGAGCACCAACCTTTTCCCGTCTTCTCCGATGGCAGCCATCTAGTGGGAGTTCATGCCGACCCAGTACACACCTGCAAGAAGTTTAGGGCGATGGTGATCTGATCAAAGTCAAGGGAAATGATGTACGGCGACCCACTACATACCTGCAAAGAAGTTTCTGCTAATGGAGGTCAGATTGAAGTCGAGGGGCATCATGTACGCCTCCGTATCATGGTGAGCAAATCTCGCAAGACCAGATAGCAGCAAGCAGGGTGTCTTGAAAAGCTTAGGCCTCACTTCGACAATGGCCGTGTGCATGCCCCTCGAGCATGCAGCCAGCTGCAGGGCGCTCAACATATCCATACACGAACAATAGAGGTCGAGGACGTCACTGGGGAGATTGCTCTAATCGCGGCTCATATGGATACTGCGTAGTTCACGTTCGGCCATGGTGAAGTTTGGAAGGTGGGGTTTGGGGGGGGCTTGATTTATGGGGGGAAGGCTCTCGGTGCTGGAGCGGCTAGCGAGGGAATAGTGGTACTGGGGGAGGCGAGCGAGGCAAGGGTACGCGGGGCACAGTGAGATGATGAAGAGTGACCTCAAGATCTCCGGCGCGATGGAGATGGATATGGAGATGGAGTGGTGCTAGGGGAGAGGGAGACGAGGCGAGGCATGCTATACAGCGGCGGTGACAGTGACTGCACATTGCACAAGGTGAGGCTGACTTTGGTAACCCGGACACGCCGCCTGGACTGGTGTCACCTCGGGCGCAGGGTCTTGTCACTTCACTATGAGGACTGTATGAATAATAGTATTTTGACCATCAAGTGTACCACAGTTGTACTACTACTACTATTAGGAGTAGTAGGAACATGAGTAGTACTCCCGTGCTAGCATGCCTCTGGGTTCACTTCATCCTCCAGGTATCATCCATATTGCGAGCAGAACCAAATTCTCATGCATGCGGAAGTGCGAAGAAGGACTTTTCTTTTTTGAGGATAACCACATATTCCTTCACTAGAGAATGTTGTGTCTCCCACGCACACGCCAATATCCATCCGAACCAGCTATGACACATTTTTTATCCGTTTGCATAGGTCCCACCTGTCAGGAGGGGTGCAGAAATAAAAAGGAATCATAAAATGTCTCGCCACGGTGATTCGAAAGAGTGACCTCAACTAGCTAGTGGCACATGTAGCGCTAGAAGGATGGGCACGTACAGGGACATGCCCCACTCCTTAGTCTACCCACGTAGCCTTTTTGTTTAGTCTACCTAGCCGTCTAATCAACTACCTGGAGGACACTTCTCCCATTTACTTCTCCATCAGGAACTGATTTTTCTCGGCTTCTTCACTACTCATTCATCTTCATTTGCATCCAAACCACACTGCATTCACATTGTTTTAACCTCTTCACATCCTCATGGAGTAATTATGAAGCCCCTATAAATAATCATCTTCTTCAGTAAGACTAGCCATCTAATCCTAATTCTCCAAACCATACCCCTCCGGTCAGCGGTTCCAAATGGCGAAAGAGATAGAGATGCAGGTTTTTAGCGTCCAACATGTCCTCGTCGAAGGCTCATTGAGCATAGTTGCCACTGTCACCGACGACCCAAGGGTTGTTCGGAAGTGGATCAAGAATGTATCCAACTCCCACCAAAAGGTGGAGATGAAGGTCATCGGTCTCGGCGCAGAGTACACGGAGCGTGCCACTGGGAAGATCCAACACGCCACCGTCCTTCAGTTGCGCCTTGAAGATGATGTTTTGGTGTACCAGATCATACACGCGCCCTCCATACAAGGTGAGCTTCACGATTTCTTTTCTTGGGAGGACATATACTTCTGTGGGGCAGCCATCGTAGGGGACAAATAGAAGTTGGAGCCGTACAACCTTGATTTAAAAAGCATCACTGTCGTACAAACCAAAATAAAAATTCCTGTAGAAGATTGTGATAAACCGACACCATCCCTATTCGACATAGCAAATTTTGTACTCGGAACACATCTTCAAAAGGGTGACGAGACGCTGGCATTAAGGTCGTCTGGATGGGAGAATTATCCCTTGACGTACGAGCGGATAAAATATGCTGCCCTCGATGTCAATGTGAGTTTCGAGATAGCTATAAGGTCCAGAGAGCTTGTTGCGAAGCCGTATCCCACAGAAAATGAGAACAACAACAAGAAGAAGATGCTGCACCAGCAGCAGGGCATTATGGATGGATGAACTATTTCCTCTCTTGTAAAAAAAATTATTCCCTCTCTGTGTATATTGATATAGATGGACTATTTCGATGGTGTGCATGTCTTTGGAACAAGTAGTAGCGTGGGTCCGCTTGACTATAAGGAACTATTTATCTGCCTAGCTTTCTCTACTACTCCTTCCAGTAATCAGTATGCAATGCATGTGTCCGTAGACATGACAGCCTGTCCATGGAAGTTTAACTACAGCGACCATCATGTTTCATCCACTTCCACTCGCGATTCCCACGATGCCGCTCCAACCCACGGCACCACGTCCCCCGACGTGCGCCTCACCCCTCTCGTCCGCACCGCCCCTCTGCCTTTGTGTGCATGACATGTGGGCCAACTGAAATGCAGCGAGCATCAAGTTTCTACCACAGCCACATGCGATTCCCATGACGCCGCTCGAACCCATGACACCACACGTCCCTCGACCTGCGGCTCACCCCTCTCGGCCCCACTGCCCCTCTTCCTTCAGGAGCATTACATGTGGACCAGCCACCTATCGAGTCCACATGTTATTGACTCAAAGGCAGGTGTAGTAAGGCGCTGAAGCTCAGTCCCGAGGGCCCCGAGAGGTAAATGTAACTCCTGCGCCAGGCCTTGTGGTGCTACCGCTGCACGAACTCGTGCCAAACTCGAGATTTGTTTCTTTACTATACATGCACCAACGATTTAATGGACATTGTAATCTCAACATGTGATGGGGAGCTCTAAATTGGAATTTGAAACTTATAAAATGAAAAAATTCAAAACAAATAAACTGGGAGAGAGGGAGTATACTGTAGGATGTGTCCCATACAAAACAACCCCTGGTTTGTCACCATGAAGATGCGGTTAGAAAGGAGCACAACATCTTTGTACTCGTACGACAACAAATCAGCTGCACACAACATCGTTCACCTTTGACCGCCATGTGCAAGGTTCGTGCTATCTTCTTCAATATCACTGTGGTTCCATCGTACCAGTTCAGGTGGTGGCCCGTTGCATGGCTGATCCCAACGTTGGACAAAGGTTCTACGGGAATGGTGTCACCATTGTAAAATTTGTGCAAATTGATATTGGTACCCTACCGTACATATGCAAGCCAATCTCCATTCGCACCGAGCCTAACCTGTAAAACAGTGGGCAGGGGGAGAATTAGGAAATGGATATGGAAGTAGTCTTTAGAATGCATTTAGTATGTGATCAAACTCATCTTACCTGCTCATCGGACAAAATCCGAGTGCCCCTCAACGTCAGCATCTCAAGGGGCGTCAACTTGCAACTACGACCACGCCGCACTAGAGAGACCCACAAGGAAACATCCTCGTGCATTGCACGGAACATCAAGATGCATTTATATGAGTAGTTTATCTTGTGGGAGAAAAGGATGAACGAGGGAAGGCCTTATTTGCAAATGTGGAGAGGGGTGTGGGTAGTTTTTTTTTGCAAAATTGCCATAGTTTCCTTTGTATCCCTCAAATATAAATCGGATGGCCTATACTGCAGGATGGCATGCACACCATCATCAACAACTATGTTTTTATAAGAGTAGAGTAGAGATAGAGATAGAGAAGACTACTACCAATGTGCTGGCCCATGCGTTGCAATGGATCCAAAGTAGTAGAATAATACTTGTTCACGGGCTTGAAATATAAACACTCTAGTTTTGATATACATATATCAGTAAAAGTAAATCATGCTTCACTCAAAATATATTCCTCGGGCTATTTTGATGGTTCGAAGATAACAGGTTTTAAAAAAACTGGAGCTGTTTTTTTACATTTTGTAGCGTGGCACGGCATCCGGTGCACCTAAGCGTCCGCAAAAAAAATTGAGTTTGGGTCGGTGGCATACCCTGCGGCAAGATGCCCGTGTGGGCTTCTTCCATAACTAGCAAGATGCCCGTGCATTGCAGGGAACATCAAGATGCATTTTTTTACCAAACACTTGTTCTGGTTGACCCTTGCAGGAGTAATCCCATGTATAAAAACTAATGATATCTCAAGTATTTTATCCAAAAATGGTATCTTTGGAACAAGTTTTCTCTACTACTGCTCCTTGCAGTGAGCGGTATGCAATGCATGTGTCAGCAGACATGACAGCTTGTCCATGGAAATTGAACCATGTCGACCATCACGTTTCTTGTTTCTACCACTGCCACACCCACATGCGATTCCTATGACGCCACTCCAACCCACGGCACGACGTCGCCCGACGTGCGCCTCATCCCTCTCGACCCCACCGCTCCTCTGCCTTTGTGTGCATGACATGCGGGCCAGCTAAACTGTGGCGACCATCAACTTTCTACCACAGCCACACCCGATTGGACGCGGTTTGCCTGCTCCGCTCCTGTGCTCCGATCCATACTCCCGCACCATCGAATTTTCATCCAGCGGTTGTGACACATTTCGTCCCGGGCATCAATCCTCAGCTGGAGTACTTTTGTACTATAGGTAGTACCCGTCGGTGTGGCCATCTACGCCTCATAACACCTCGACGCCCAGCTGTGGAACCCTCGGCACGGCCAGGCCACCACCGGCCGGTTCATCTCGAACGAGTGAGTCGCGAACCACGCCACCACCATGAGAATGACATGTGGGCTAGCTGCATTTAAGGTCCTCATGTCATTGACTCATAGGCCGGTGCACTAAGGCATTGAAGCTCGGTCTCGTGGGCCCCGGGAGGTAAATGTAACTCCTGCGGCAGGCCTTGTGGTGCTCCCGTAGTACGAGCTCGTGCCAAACCCGGAATTCGTTTCTTAGGCTAGTCATAGTGGGAGTAACTTAAGTAGTAACATAGATGCCACATAAGCAAAGAATATGATGTGTCATGTAATTAAAGAGGAGAGAGACAAATAGAGTAACATAATATGTTACCATCACATAGCGGTTCCCAATACAAAATGAGTCTACAAAGCAATAAATTAAGATATGTATGTTACTACACCTATGACACTTCCCACTATGAAGGTAGTAACATGGACTAGTAACATATGTATGTTACTAGTCTAAGTTACTCCCCACTATGACTAGCCTTACGAGTACCAACTAGTAAGGTACACGTGCATTGCACGCATGAGATTTGGTAACCAAATCCCTACTCTTATCTGACAGATAGGAAGGAAACTATGGCAACTTTGCAAAAAGGTACCCACACACCTCTCCACATTTGCAAATAAGGTCTTCCCTCGTTCATCCTTTTCTCTTACAAGATAAACTAGTATATAAAAAACAGAGTTGGTGATGATGGTGTGCCTGCCATCCCACAATATAGGCCATCCGATTTATATCTAACAGATAAGAAGGAAACTATGGCAATTTTGCAAAAAGGTACCCACACCCCTCTCCACATTTGCAAATAAGGCCTTCTCTTGGTCATCCTTTTCTCCCATAACATAAACTACTCACATAAATGCATCTTGAATTTCCATGCAATGCATGGGCATCTTGCTAGTTATGAATAGATAACACTCTATGTGCCCCATCAGATACCAAATTTCTTGGCTTCCGTGCTACAACTAGATCTTCCCCTTGTTTCTGTTTTCCAACCCGGCGGCAGGCGGGGTGCGGTTTGCCAATAGTCGGTTTGCTCAACGGCGGTCCCACATGAAAGTGAAAATGCTAGGCAACAAGCCTTCCCTAGCTATGTGGCATGCCGGATTCCCGGGCGTGTGGGGGTGCGATGCGAACGCGACATGCCTTTTTATTTTACTGGCAATGTGCCCGTGTGTTGTGACGGATCCAAAGTAGTAGAATAGTAGTACTTGTTCACAAACTTGAAAAAATCACTATTGTTTTGATATACTCCTAATATATTATTTTTCACTCAAAATATATTTCTCAAGCTGTTTTGATGAGGTGAGGGAGGGATGTGGTGGCTTTCAAGATAATAAGGGGTTTTCTGCAAATTGGAGCAGAGAAGTGGGATATTGTTGCAAAAATGCCACAACTTACCTCACAGCCGTTAGATGCAGATCTAATGGTCAGAAACGACGGATGGCAGACACACTACCATCACCAACTGAGTCTTCTATAGGAGTAGGAGTAGAGAAAAATGTATAAATTGTAACATTTGGTTCTGCTCCTTGGCACGATCTATAGATAGAAATAACAATTGGAAACGCTAGGGCGGGGCTATTTCCTCCAGATAAGCAGGGTACGTAGTATCTAGGTTGGCGCATCGTTGGTTTGGTCACATGCGGTCCGACATGTTCTAGTGTTTCTAGCAAGATGCCCGTGCATTGCACGAAGTTGATGGAAAAGGTAAGCACAACTTATAAATTGATGGATGGAGTACTAGTTACAGTGATGCATATAATTAAGCAAAGGGATCGCACATGTCGATATTGACTGGAATGAGAATGCAATAACACAATAAGAATTAAGGCCACGATGATGCATGCGATTGAAGTGGTGGTTACAGGAGGCAAGAAGAAAGTTGCATCCATCAACGTACGACCTCCTTCTCCTCAACTTAGTGCGATGGGCCACCGATCGGCGGCTAAGGAGCGGAGGCTTTTGTGATGAGGTCAAGGTGCTTCTCAGCAAAGGCATCCAAGGCTTCCAGCCGGTTGAGGAATGCCAATGTCATAGCGTCCTCAACGGCCTTGTAGATACCTATGTACATGATTTGATCGTACATGTGGATGTGTAGGTCGACGAATTCTTGCAGGGTGAGGTGCCTCGCGGAGAGCGCGACCTCCATGTGGACATTCTTCATGGCATCGGCGGGCAATCGCAGGGCTACCAGTGCTTGAAAGAGGTTCCGGCCATGGAGGCCGATTAGGGTGGTAGGCAATGAGGAGCCCGGGCGCACGGGCTGGAGGAGTACGGCGATGTTGTCCCCGAGCTTCCTGAGGACGGTTAACTTGTTGGTGGTGCCAATGATCATCTGGTCCAACTGAGATTCATAGTTGGCATCGACGGCGGCCATCCACCAGCCAGTCGCGAACACCGTCTGGAGACGATCCTCGGTACCATGCCGCAGGTGGCATCATGGACCATCTGGCACAGCCGCTGGCCACTCGCGCGCATCGCCGCCATGGGTCTGGAGTGAGCACTTATGCGCTTAGTGCAGGTGCTTAGGCAAATGCTTAGGTGCGTACGATGTGGTAGATGCATTGGAATGGAAGGGCGCCTTTATATATGAGTGCAAACTGCATTGCATTCACATCGTGCAGCCTCTTTTCCCGGCCCTCCTCCCATTACTTCCCTTATGGATGCACGATGATAATTGAAGGAGGATGCATCATTGGCCGTTCAACATTTCGGGAACCGCTACCCTTCCCTCATCTGCATTAAAGTCGTATCGGGAACTGCACTGCCCGCTATCAAATTGAATAGTACTGCGCCGCCTGCTGCATGCCCGGCTGAACACGCCTCCTCGCCTCCATCAAACCCCTCCGTTAAAGCTTCTGACTTGCTTGACAGTCTTCGGAGGGGTCCAGTCAACTTGTCTTTGAGTGCCTGGAAACTTTCCTGACATTTGTCTGTCCAATCGAACTTAACGCCTTTGTGAAGCAGATTGGTGAGTGGCTTGGCGATCTTGGAGAAGTTCTCTACAAAGAGGCGACAATAGCTGGCTAGACTGAGAAAGCTTCTGACTTGCTTGACAGTCTTCGGAGGGGTCCAGTCAAGAATAGCCTGAACTCGCTCTGGGTTGACGGCAATGCCATCCATGGAGATGACATGACCAAGGTAGGTGACTTCGGGTAACCAAAATTCGCACTTAGAATAGTTGGCATAAAGTTGATGTTCTCGAAGATTCTCTAGAACAAGTCGAAGATGTTCAACATGTTCTTCTTTGTTCTTCGAATATACCAGGATATCATGCAAGTATACTACGACGAACTTGTCGAGGTAATCCATGAATATGTAGTTCATCATACGATAGAATGTGGCTGGGGCATTGGTCAAGCCAAAAGACATGATGGTGTACTCGTAAGAACCATAACAAGTAACGGATGCGGTCTTTGGAATATCCTCTTCACGAACACGGATCTTGTGGTAACCCAACCTCAAGTCGAGTTTAGAGAATATTGATGATCCAGCAAGTTGATCATACAGATCATTGATCCGAGGAAGGGGATATTTGTTCTGAATTGTAGCTTGGTTGATAGGACGATAGTCTTGGACCAAACGGTTCCTTCCATCCTTCTTCTTTACAAAGAGAGAAGGTGCTCCCCAAGATGAGGAACTTGGACGAATGAAACCACTGCGAAGTGATTTATCAATTTCCTCCTTAAGTTCAAGGAGTTCGTGAGGCGGCATCTTGTAGGGTCGTTTGGCAATAGGGACGGTGCCTGGTTTCAAATCGATGACGAACTCGACAGCCCGGGCAGGGGGTATTCCCGGAAGTTCTTCTGGGAAGACATCGAGGAAGTCGCGAACAACTGGAATCTTTTCAATTCCCTCAAGAGGTTCTACGTTCAACACATTCAAGGCATAAAGTCGTGCTTCAGCGTTTTGAACAATCTGAGCATGGTAGCTTACTATCTCATCGGAAGGATGTAGGAGATGAACGACTTTGGTGGCACAAACGATAGAGGCATTATGTGCTTTCAACCATTCCATTCCCAGAATGAGGTCAATGTTGGAAGACTCCAGAATAATGGGAGAAACATGAAATTCCAACCCTTCAATTTCAACGGGGACGTCACGACCAATAAGGGTAGTTCGACACTGACCCGCATGGGTGCGTACCACAATTGGAGTGTTCATGGGCTCGCATTGAATGTCATGTGCATATGCAAAATTTTCTGACATGATTGAATGCGAAGCCCCTGAATCAAATAAAACAGATGCTGGTACTGAATTAACGAGAAGAGTACCCATCACAGTGGCAGGCTGGTCTTGAGCTTCATTCAGATCAACATGATTAGCCTGACCACGACCATATCGTCGGGCATTGTTGTTGCGGGGTAGATTGTTACCACGACCGGCAGCAGGAAGAGCCAGTTGATTCTGATTCTGAGGACAGTTCCTGGAGCGGTGACCCGGAAGGCCTCACTTGAAGCACAGACCATCATTGGGATTGGTAGTAGGAGCTTGGGGTGGTACAACTCGAAGAGGCTGCCTCTACGATGGAGGAGGAAGACGAGGTGCGGCGCAGGATTGTCTCGGTGTAGGTGCAGTTGGACGATACATGCTGTGGGGCATCCATATCCGACGCTTCTGTGTTGACGGGCCCGAAGATGAGCCAGCGTCACGGCTGCGCCTGAGGGATCCCCGGTGTTCCTAAAGACCAGTCTCAACCTGAATAGCCTTGTTCACCAAGGTGTCAAAGTCGTCAAAGTCATGAGCGAGCAGTGCTAGCTTAATATCAGGGTGAAGTCCATCATGGAACTTTTTTTGCCTACGAGCATTAGTTGCAATGTCTTCTTCAGCATAATGAGACAAGTCCAGAAATTCCCACTGATAAGCATCTACAGTATTGTTGCCTTGGGTGAGGTTGCGGAACTCTCGTTTCCTCCTGTCCATGATTCCTTGAGGAATGAAGTGGGCACGGAAAGTAGCTTGGAAATTCGGCCAAGTGATGACCGTTCCAGCAAGAAGGGTACGCCTGTGGTTGTCCCACCATTAAGTAGCGGGACCCTTCAGAAAGAAAGATGCGAAGGTGACATAACTAGCAGGGGCCACACTAGCAAACTCCATTTCATACGTGATGTCACGGAGCCAGTCATCAGCATCAAGGGGTTGAGTTGAGTTGCGGGAAATAGTTAGGTTGAGACGCATGAAGTCCTGCAGAGTTACCGGGGTTGGCTGTTGATTCATGTTCGGACGAGGAAACTGAGCCATCATTCCTTCCATGAACTGGCGGTTCAGCTCAAATTGTTGCATCACTCCAACAAAGAATTCGGGCGGTGGTGGATCGTTGGCACCACAGCCACGACCAGCGGGTCTAACCATCCTGCTAACATATAACAGGGGGTAGTTCAGCATTGAGCATTTGTAAAAACAAGGATTATTCATGATGAAACATGCATAAGGAAAAACTATGGCTTATCCAGCTTTGGGGTGAATGTGGTCACGGGATCCTAATGTTAGAGTTAGTAAAACCATTTTAACCCAAATAGAAGAGAGATCAGAGTCCCAGAGTATAGACGAGGAATAAAAGATATTAATACCACCCATATGGCGACGTGGGCCTGTAAGACACACAACCATGTTAGTAAAAGTTTTTTGTAGTGACTAGACTCAACTTCGGCCAAGGAGTTGGAAAGGGGGCTACCTACAGGCAGTCGGCTCTGATACCAACTTGTGACGCCCTCGATTCAATCATACACTAATCATACACGCAAATGTGTACGATCAAGATCAAGGACTCACGGGAAGATATCACAACACAACTCTAGACACAAATTAAAATAATACAAGCTTTATATTACAAGCCAGGAGCCTTGAGGGCTCAAATACATCAGCTCGGATACACAACAGTCAGCGAAAGCAACAATATTTGAGTACATATATGAGTTAAACAAGTTTGCCTTAAGAAGGCTAGCACAAAAGAAACATCGATCGAAAAGGCAAGGCCTCCTGCCTGGGAGCCTCCTAACTACTCCAGGTCGTCAGTGGTCGTCACATAGTAGTAGGCACCCTCGGGGTAGTAGTAATCATCAGTGGTGTCGTCTGGCTCCTGGGATCTGTCGATAGATGTTTTCTTCCCAGCAGGGGTGCACCAACTTACCCATCATGCTCGATTAACTCCGGCCGGACACACTTTCCTGGGTCATGCCCGGCCTCGGCCAAACAATACGCCGCAACCCAACCTAGGCTTAATAGAGAGGCCAGCACGCCAGACTAAACCTATGCCCCCAGGGGTCATGGGCCATCGCCCCGGGAACTCCTGCATGTTGCGTGGGCGGCCGGTGAGCAGACCTAGCTACCTCCTTCAACAAGGCAGGAGCTTACGCAGTCCAACCCGGCGCACGCCGCTCAGTCGCTGACGTCTATTAAGCTTCGGCTGTTTCATACGACGCAGAACGCCCATACTATGCCCACGTGACGGTTAGTGCTATCAGGCCAGAGGCCCCTCGGATCAAATATCCAAACCCTAGTGGATTAGGAGCACGCGGTAATGAGCAGAGACTCACGATCGATGTGACCCCATCGCCCCATCTCGAGTACTTGCAGCAAGGGCTAAGAATGCCCGGCCATGCCTCGTAAGTATCTCGCAGGCACCTTCCAGGTCAACCCAACTCCACATCACTCACTATTAAGCTTGCGCGGGTACCCCTCAGGGCCGACCCGTCTTTAGTAACATGGCTCAATGCAAAGTCATAGTAACCATAGTAACTGTGTGTCTAACACCAAGGGGAAAACCCGAGGAATCACCCCCGGTGAATTCCACTCGATGTAATCATCAAGGTGAATGTAAGAGGATCCACCCTCAAGGTTCACACTTGAGGGGTTGCATGACAGAGCCATAACGGAAGTGGTTAAGGAAGAAATCACCCTCGATGACCCCGACCGTATAGCTACAATACAGAGATCTCATTAGGAGTGATGTAAGAGGTTCCACCCTCGGCACTCGATGGTAACTCTGCAGAGTCCTACAACTAGGCGGGGGGTGATGTGCGGTGTCCGGGCCTGGACGTCGATCACGATGATCGAGTCATCGAACATAAAGTGAGGCAACTGGGAGAAGGTGGGGGTCACTGATGGATCTCTAACCAACCTATACTAAGGAGTTTAGGATAAGCAGGTAAGGTATGAAAGCAGGTAACAAAAACAGGCTATGCATCAAGGTAGTATCACACATAAAGTAGTAGCAGTTCTAATGCAAGCATGAGAGGGAAAGAAATGGGCGATATCAGAATGATCAAGGGGGTTTGCTTGCCTGGTTGCTCTGGCAAGGAGGGGTCATCGTCGACGTAGTCTATCACAGGGGCGGCATCGGTCCCGGGGTCTACCGGAGAGAAGAGGGGGAGAAACAATAAATACAGAGCAGAGAATGCATCACAAGGCATAACATGGCAATAAGATGTGCCGGGTGTGACCTAATGCATGGATACACGATAAAGGTGAAGGGGGAAAACAACCGGGAATGTTTTCCCAGTTCCGGACCTATGTCAGACAAATGATCGGAGGGGGAAAGTTCCATGTTCAGATAGTTAGAGGCATCTCACAGGTATGTGGGTAGTGTAATCGGGTTTGTCTCGTCATTCTGAGCAATTTTCATATATAAAGTTTTTCGATCCGAGCTATGGTTTATTTTCTATGATTTTTCAAAGTTTTAAACAAATTCTGGAACTATTTAAAATAACATAAAAGAAAATATGACGTCAGCATGACGTGTTGATGACGTCAGCAGTCAACAGACTCGCTGACTAGGTCAAACCTGACCTATGGGTCCAGTGGAACCCACATGTCAGCCTCTGTTAGTCTAACAGTGCATTAAACTAACAAACCTAGGTTAATTAGCTACTGGACCCCTCCTGTCATAGACTAGTTAGCTAAACTAATTAGTTTTAATTAGTTTAATTCGTGGTGGGGCCAGCATGTCAGTTCCATTGGGCGGCCCAGTCAGCAGTTGACTGGGTCAACCCAGTCAACTGGGCCATCAGGGCCCACTGAGCCACGTCGGGTCAGCGCCGGAGAGAGCTCCGGCGAGCCTCTCTCGCGGCGGCCCTTCGCCTGAGACGGCCGGAAAACGAGCACAGGGCTCTGTTTCACACCCAGCCAGGTGCGTTCGAACACGGACGGTGTCTCGCGTCGAGTGGTCGCGGTAGCGCAGCCAGACTTGGCCGGAATCGTCGCCGGCGATGAGCAGAGGTGGCGGCGCGTACGGGTGCTCGACGGAAACGGAGCTACGGTGGCTCAAATCGGATGCGGCTAGGCTCGTTCGGACGCGGGAGAAGCGGTGCATCCAACTGCGACCTTAGCTCGAGCGGGGGCGGGTTGCAATGACGACGACGTCGAGCGGCTCGGACGGCCGGAATGGGCGTTGATGGGGACCGGGCTACGGGGCACGGGGAGGGGCGTGCGCGTGCGTGTTGGTCTCCTGGGAACACCAGGAGCATTGCGGAGGCCTCAAGCGAGCGTGAAAAGGGCCATGGCCACGGTCACGAGCTCGTCGGCGGCGAACAGAGCTCGGGCGCGGCAGCAGCTAGCTACGGCGTGTGAAGGGGGTAAACCAAGGGGAGTAGGAGACGGAGGAGCTCACCTAGCAGCACGCACGGTGGCCCTTGAAAGATTAGGAGCAGCAGGAGCGTCGGGAGCAGGAAGATCACCGGCGACCGAGGTGGAAAAGGGGGGCGGCTCGATCCGTGGCCTGCGGTGCTCCTCGAGCTCGATGGCGAGGCATAGTCAAGGTAGAGGTTGCCGGCGCATCTCGAGGACGTGCTGGCGAGGTGCGGGGTGGCCGGTGGCCGCGGTGACGACGGAGAACGGCGGCGACCGTGCTTGGAGGTGGACGGGGGAACGAGGGGGAGGAGAGGAGGAATCTGCTGGGGAGAGGGAGAGGCGGAGCGAGCGGGCGGGCTAGTCGGGGTGGTAGAGCATGTGGAAGGGGAGCCCGAGGCGTCGAGGGGATCTTTATCCCCCTCGTCGACAGCGAGGTGGTTCGGTGGTGAAGCGCGGGCGCGCGCTCTCGGTCGGTGGAACAGGGGGAGGGAAGAGCGACCGGGGAGGTAGGTGGGCCAGCCTGTTGGTATGGGCCGAAGCCCAAGGGGAGGCCAGGGGCTTTCTCTCTCTCCCCTCTGCTTTCCTTTTTCTTTTTCTTTTTCTTTTTTATTTTCAGCAGCTTTTGCATTTTCCTTTTAGCCAAAAATGACCTTGCAAAATTATGCCACTGGCCAAAACAAATTCCTAGAATTATTGTGCACTGCCACAAAAGGTTGGGAGGCTTTTGGAATAGTTGCGAATTTTATAAATTAAAAACGGCATTTAATTTATTGCTTAGGTCACTGTTTTAAGTAGTTTAGGCCACTTAAACCCTTTGCAAAAATGTTGGTTCACCACAAATATTAGTTGTGGAATATTTGGCACATGATGAACATTTTAATTTCATGTTTGAGCATTTTGAATTTCACTCATAATTTGAAAATGAATTCAACTAGAATTTGAAAGAGAGAGGAGACAATGACGATCAAACACTTACTTAGAAAAATGATTAACTTAACCCCAGGGGTTACTGTAGCATCATTACACCGGGGTGTTACAATTCTCCTGTAAAAGAAATTCTCGTCCCGAGAATTAAGAGGTAGAAGGGAACAGATCGGGGTATTCAGCACGGAGGTTATCCTCGCGTTCCCAAGTGGCTTCATCTTTAGAATGATTTGACCATTGCACTTTGAGGAACTTGGTAACCTTCTGGCATGTTCGACGTTCAGCTTCTTCAAGAATGCGGATCGGATGCTCTTTGTATGTGAGATCATCTTGAATTTCAATCAATTCCGGATCCACTTCACGTTCCGGATCCTTGAAGCAACGACGAAGTTGCGACACATGGAAGACGTCATGGACGTGAGAGAACTGAGGTGGCAACTCCAATTGATAAGCCACCAGTCCACGACGGGCCAGAATGCGGAAAGGACCAATGTAGCGCGGAGCTAGCTTGCCCTTGACTCTGAACTGATGAGTGCCTCTCAAAGGAGTGACACGCAGATAAGCTTATTCACCAGGTTGATAAGTTGAACCCCAGTGTTTCCGGTCATAGTTGCTCTTCTGGCGGGACTGGGCCGCCTTAAGATTATCCCGGACAATGCGAACCTGCTCTTCAGCTTGTTGAATAATGTCTGGACCAATGAGCGTCCGTTCCCCAGTTTCTGACCAATTCAGAGGGGTTTGGCACTTACGTCCATAAAGCACTTCGAAGGGTGCCATCTTCAAGCTGGCTTGATAGCTGTTGTTATAAGAGAATTCCGCATAAGGGAGAGATTCTTCCCACTTCTTGCCGAAAGAAATAACACAAGCCCGAAGCATGTCTTCAAGAATTTGATTGACTCGCTCGACTTGGCCTTGGGATTGGGGATGATAAGTAGTGCTCCAGGTAATATGAGTTCCCATTGCCTCTTGGAAACTATCCCAGAACTTTGAAGTGAATATACTGCCACAGTCTGAACTGATCTCCTTCGGAATGCCGTGGAGCGACACAATTCGGGAGATATACAAGTTTGCTAATTGACTAGCAGTGATAATCTCCTTGACTGGCAGAAAGTGAGCAACCTTCGAGAATTGGTCGATGAAGACAAAAATAGCATCGTTACCTTTCTGAGACTTGGGAAGGCCAGTGACAAAGTCCATCTGAATCTTATCCCATTTCCATTCAGGAATAGGGAGAGGTTGCAGAAGTCCAGCCGGTTTCTGATGTTCTGCTTTGACGTGACGACAAACGTCACATTCTTCAATATATCGAGCAATGTCTTGCTTCATCTTAGACCACCAATACTTCTAACGAATGTCCAAGTACATCTTGGTACTTCCCGGATGAATAGAGAGAGGGGTGTCATGCGCTTCTTTCATCACCTTCTCTGTCATAAGCTCGAATTGAGGTACTACAATACGATCTCTGAAGTATAAGGTTCCATCTTCACAAAGTGAAAAATCTCTGGATTTCTCTAAGGCAAGATCCTTTTTCATCAGATCAACATGAGCATCTTTGGCTTGAGCAGACTTAATTGCTTTCAGAAGAGTTGGTTCCAAGACAAGGTTATTCAGAGAACCCTGTGGAACTAGTTGAAGGTTCAGCTTGCATAGCTCTTCATAAAGGCGAGGCTGAGCTTTATGAACCATGTGGTTATTGCAATAAGACTTACGACTCAGGGCATCGGCCATTACATTAGCCTTACCAGGGGTATAGGATATACCGCATTTGTAGTCAGCAATAGCTTCCATCCATCGCTGCTGACGGAGGTTCAGATCTGGCTGAGTAAATAGGTACTTCAGACTCTGATGATCGGTGAAGATCTCGTAACGATTACCGAGAAGGTACTGTCGCCATAGCTTCAGTGCATAGATAACCGCAGCAAGCTCGAGGTCATGAACTGGGTAGTTCTCTTCATGAGGACGTACTTGACGAGAGGCATAAGCAATCACTCTACGCTATTGCATTAGGACACAGCCTAATCCCTGACGTGAAGCGTCGCAATAGATGACAAAGTCCTTGCGAGAATCAGGGGGAGCAAGCACTGGGGCCGATGTCAGTTTTTCTTTGAGTGCCTGGAAAATTTCCTGACATTTGTCTGTCCAATCGAACTTAACGCCTTTGTGAAGCAGATTGGTCAGTGGCTTGGCGATATTGGAGAAGTTCTCTACGAAGCGGTGACAATAGCTGGCTAGACCGAGAAAGCGTCAGACTTGCTTGACAGTTTTCGGAGGGGTCCAGTCAAGAATAGCCTGAACTCGCTCTGGGTTGACGGCAATGCCATCCTTGGAGATGACATGACCAAGGTAGGTGACTTCGGGTAACCAAAATTCGCACTTAGAATACTTGGCATAAAGTTGATGTTTTCGAAGCTTCTGTAGAAAAAGTCGAAGATGTTCAACATGTTCTTCTTTGTTCTTCGAATATACCAGGAAATCATCCAGATAGACTACGACGAACTTGTCGAGGTTATCCGTGAATATGTAGTTCATCAGACGAGAGAATGTGGCTGGGGCATTGGTCAAGCCAAAAGACATGATGGTGTACTCGTAAGAACCATAACAAGTGACGAATGCGGTCTTTGGAATATACTCTTCACAAACACGGATCTGGTGGTAACCCAACCTCAAGTCGAGTTTAGAGAATATTGATGATCTAGCAAGTTTATCATACAGATCATTGATTCGAGGAAGGGGATATTTGTTCTGAATTGTAGCTTGGTTGATAGGACGATAGTCTTGGACCAAACGGTTTGTTCCATCCTTCTTCTTTACAAAGAGAGAAGGTGCTCCCCAAGCTGAGGAACTTGGACGAATGAAACCACTGCGAAGTGATTTGTCGATTTCCTCCTTAAGTTCAAGGAGTTCGTGAGGCGGCATCTTGTAGGGTCGTTTGGCAATAGGAACGGTGCCTGGTTTCAAATCGATGACGAACTCGACAGCCCGGGCAGGGGTATTCCTGGAAGTTCTTCTGGGAAGACATCGAGGAAGTCGCGAACAACTGGAATCTTTTTGATTCCCTCAAGAGGTGCTGCGTTCAACGCATTCAAGGCATAAAGTTGTGCTTCAGCATTTTGAACAATCTGAGCATGGTAGCTTACTATCTCATCGGAAGGATGTAGGAGATGAACGACTTCGGTGGCACAAACGATAGAGGCAGTATGTGCTTTCAACCATTCCATTCCCAGAATGAGGTCAATGTTGGAAGACTCCAGAATAATGGGAGAAACATGAAATTCCAACCCTTCAATTTCAACGGGGACGTCGCGACCAATCATGGTAGTTCGACACTGACCCATAGGGGTGCGTACCACAATTGGAGTGTTCATGGGCTCGCATCGAATGTCTTGTGCATATGCAAAATTTTCTGACATGAATGAATGTGATGCCCCTGAATCAAATAAAACAGATGCTGGTACTGAATTAACGAGAAGAGTACCCATCACAGTGGCAGGCTGGTCTTTAGCTTCATTCAGATCAACATGATTAGCCTGACCACGACCATATGGTCGGGCATTGTTGTTGCGGGGTAGATTGTTACCACGACCGACAGCAGGAAGAGCCAGTTGATTCTGATTTTGAGGTCATTTCCTGGAGCGGTGACCCGGAAGGCCACACTTGAAGCACAGACCATCATTGGGATTGGTAGCAGGAGCTTGGGGTGGTACAGCTCGAAGAGGCCGCCTCTACGGTGGAGGAGGAAGACGAGGTGCGGCATAGGACTGTCTTGGTGTAGGTGCAGTTGGACGATACATGCTGTGGGGAATCCATATCTGATGCTTCTGTGTTGACGGGCCCGAAGATGGGCCAGCGTCACGGCTGCGCCTGAGGGATCCCCGGTGTTCCTGAAGACCAGTCTCAACCTGAATAGCCTTGTTCACCAAGGTGGCAAAGTCGGCAAAGTCATGAGCGAGCAGTGCTAGCTTAATATCAGGGTGAAGTCCATCATAGAACTTTTCTTGCCTACGAGCATCAGTTGCAATGTCTTCTTCAGCATAACGAGACAAGTCCATAAATTCCCACTGATAAGCATCTACATTGTTGTTGCCTTGGGTGAGGTTGCGGAACTTTGGCTTCTTCCTGTCCATGATTCCCTGAGGAATGAAGCGAGCACGGAAAGCAGCTTGGAAATCCGGCCAAGTGATGACCGTTCCAGCAAGCAGGGTACGCCTGTGGCTGTCCCACCATTGAGCAGCGGGACCCTTCAGAAAAAAAGATGCGAAGGTGACATAACTAGCATGGGCCACACTAGCAGACTCCATTTCATACGTGATGTCGTGGAGCCAGTCATTAGCATAAAGGGGTTGAGTTGAGCTGCGGTAAATAGTTGGGTTGAGACGCATGAAGTCCTGCAGAGTTACTGGGGTTGGCTGTTGATTCATGTTCGGACGAGGAAACTGAGCCATCATTCCTTCCATGAACTGGCGGTTCAGCTCAAATTGTTGCATCATTCCAGCAAAGAATTTGGGCGGTGGTGGATCGTTGGCACCACGGCCACGACCAGCGGGTCTAACCATCCTACTAACATATAATAGGGGGTAGTTCAGTATTGAGCATTTGTAAAAACAAGGATCATTCATGATGAAACATGCATAATGAAAGGGTACGATGGATACCACTTCGTTGTCATCACGACAGTGCGTGTACTATCCAGAATACTATTCTAAGGAAAAATTATGGCTTATCCAGCTTTGCGGTGAATGTGGTCACGGGATCCTAATGTTAGAGTTAGTAAAACCATTTTAACCCGAATAGAAGAGAGATCAGAGTCCCAGAGTATAGACGAGGAATAAAAGATCCTAATACCACTCATATGGTGACGTGGGCCTGTAAGACACACAACCATGTTAGTAATTTTTTTTGTAGTGACTAGACTCAACTTCGGCCAAGGAGTTGGAAAGGGGGCTACCTACAGGCAGTCGGCTTTGATACCAACTTGTGACGCCCTCGATTCAATCGTACAGTAATCATACACACAAATGTGTACGATCAAGATGAAGGACTCACGGGAAGATATCACAACACAACACTAGACACAAATTAAAATAATACAAGCTTTATATTACAAGCCAGGGCCTGGAGGGCTCGAATACATCAGCTTGGATACACAAGAGTCAGCGGAAGCAACAATATCAGAGTACAAACATGAGTTAAACAAGTTTGCCTTAAGAAGGCTAGCACAAAAGCAACATCGATCGAAAAGGCAAGGCCTCCTGCTTGGGAGCCTCCTAACTACTCTAGGTCGTCAGTGGTCGTCACGTAGTAGTAGGCACCCTCAAGGTAGTAGTAATCATCAGTGGTGTCGTCTGGCTCCTGGGATCTGTCATCTGGTCGCAACAATCGGGTATGGGGGAAAAAGAGGTAGCAAAGCAACCGTGAGTACTCATCCAAAGTAATCGCAAGACTTACATCAGATCTAAACTAAGTATGCATCTGTATCAAAGGAAATGGGCTGTATCTGTGGACTAAACTACAGAATGCCAGAAGAGAAGGGGGAAAAGCATAGCCTATCGAAGACTAGCATCTTCCGGAACCCACCATCTTGCAGCAACAGGAGGGAGTAGAGTAGCATAAAGTAAAGTAGCAGTAGGTTATCAACCTCGGCCAGAGATCCTTTCTCGACTCCCTGCGAGAAAGCAACCCCATAGCCATATTATCCAGTTATCATCACAATCCAATTCTCATCACCATCCAGTTCTCATCACAAGGATCCAGTTCTAGTTGTATCGATCGGGATACAACTCCAAGTGTCCATTACCGTTGGACGGGCTATCGATAGATGTTTTCTTCCCAGCAGGGGTGCACCAACTTACCCATCACGCTCGATTAACTCCGGCCGGACACACTTTCCTGGGTCATGCCCGGCCTCGGCCAAACAATACGCCGCAACCCAACCTAGGCTTAATAGAGAGGCCAGCACGCCATACTAAACCTATGCCCCCAGGGGTCATGGGCCATCGCCCCGGGAACTCCTGCATGTTGCGTGGGCGGCCGGTGAGCAGACCTAGCTACCTCCTTCAACAAGGCAGGAGCTTACGCAGTCCAACCCGGCGCGCGCCGCTCAGTCACTGACGTCTATTAATCTTCGGCTGATTCATACGACGCAGAACGCCCATACTATGCCCATGTGACGGTTAGTGCTATCAGGCCAGAGGCCCCTCAGATCAAATATCCAAACCGTAGTGGATTAGGAGCACGCGGTAACGAGCAGAGACTCACGATCGATGTGACCCCGTCGCCCTGTCTCGAGTACTTGCAGCAAGGGCTAAGAATGCCCGACCACGCCTCGTAAGTATCTCGCAGGCACCTTCTAGGTCAACCCAACTCCACATCACTCGCTATTAAGCTCGCGCGGGTACCCCTCAGGGCCGACCCGTCTTTAGTAACATGGCTCAGTGCAAAGTCATAGTAACCATAGTAACTGTGTGTCTAACACCAAGGGGAAAACCCGAGGAATCACCCCCGGTGAATTCCACTCGATGTAATCATCAAGGTGAACGTAAGAGGATCCACCCTCAAGGTTCACACTTGAGGGGTTGCACGACAGAGCCGTAACGGAAGTGGTTAAGGAGGAAATCACCCTCGATGACCTCGACCGTATAGCTACACTACAGAGATCTCATTAGGAGTGATGTAAGAGGTTCCACCCTCGGCACTTGATGGTAACTCTGCAGATTCATACAACTAGGGGGGTGATGTGCGGTGTCGGGGCCTGGAAGTCGATCACGATGATCGAGTCATCGAACATAAAGCGAGGCAACTGGGAGAAGGTGGGGGTCACTGATGGATCTCTAACCAACCTATACTAAGGAGTTTTGGATAAGCAGGTAAGGTATGAAAGCAGGTAACAACAACAGGCTATGCATCTGAGTAGTATCACACATAAAGCAGTAGCAGTTCTAATGCAAGCATGAGAGGGAAAGAAATGGGCGATATCGAAATGCTCAAGGGGGGTTTGCTTGCCTGGTTGCTCTAGCAAGGAGGGGTCGTCGTCGACGTAGTTGATCACAGGGGCGGCATCGGTCCCGGGGTCTACCAGAGAGAAGAGGGGGAAGAAACAGTAAATACAGAGCAAACAATGCATCACAAGGCATAACATGGCAATAAGATGTGCCGCGTGTGACCTAATGTATGGCTACACGATAAAGGTGAAGGGGGAAAATAACCGGGAATGGTTTCCCGGTTCCGGACCTGTGTCAGACAGATGACCGAAGGGGGAAAGTTCCATGTTCGGATAGTTAGAGGCATCTGACAGGTATGTGGGTAGTGTAATCGGGTTCATCTCGTCGTTCTGAGCAACTTTCATATATAAAGTTTTTCGATCCGAGCTACGGTTTGTTTTCTATGATTTTTCAAATTTTAAACATATTCTAGAATTATTTAAAATAACAGAAAAGAAAATATGACGTTAGCATGACGTGTTGATGACGTCAGTAGTCAACAAACTCACTGACCAGTTCAAACCTGACCTGTGGGTCCAGTGGGACCCACATGTCAGCCTCTGTTAGTCTAACAGTGCATTAAACTAACAAACCTAGGTTAATTATTAAAACATTTTAATTAGTTTAATTCACGGTGGGGCCCGCATGTCAGTGCCATTGGGCGGCCCAGTCAGCAGTTAACTGGGTCAAACCAATCAACTAGGCCATCAGGGCCGACTGGTCAGTGACCTAGGGGCGGGGCCCACTGAGCCACGTCGGGTCAGCACCGGAGAGAGCTCCGGCGAGCCTCTCTCACAGCGGCCCGTCGCCGGAGACGGCTGGAAAACGAGCACAGGGCTCCGTTTCACACCCAGCCAGGTGCGTTCGAACGCGGACGGTGTCGCGCGTCGAGTGGTGACGGTAGCGCGGCCGAACTTGGCCGGAATCGTCACCGGTAATGAGCAGAGGTGGCGGCGCGTACGGGTGCTCAACGGAAACGACGCTATGGTGGCTCAAATCGGACGCGGCTAGGCTCGTTCGGACGCCGGAGAAGCGGCACATCCAACTGCGACCTTAGCTTGAGCGGGGGCGGGTTGCAACGACAACGGCGTCGAGCGGGACGGACGGCCGGAACGGGCATTGGCGGGGACCGGGCTACGGGGCACGGGGAGGGGCTAGAGATGGAAGAGCTCACCTAGCGGCACACACGGTGGCCCTTGAAAGATTAGGAGCAGCAGGAGCGTCGGGAGGAGGAAGATCGCCGGCGACTGAGGTGGAAAAGGGGGGCGGCTCGATCTGTGGCCTGCGGTGCTCCTCGAGCTCGATGGCGAGGCGTAGCCGAGGTAGAGGTTGCCGGCGCGTCTCGAAGACATGCTGGCGAGGCGCGGGGTGGCCGGTGGCCGCGGTGACGACGGACAATGGCGGTGACCGTGCTCGGAGGTGGACGGGGGAACGAGGGGGGAGGAGAGGAGGAATCTGCTGGGGAGAGGGAGAGGCGGAGCGAGCGGGCGGGCGAGTGGGGGTGGCAGAGCAAGTGGAAGGGGAGCCCGAGGCGTCGAGGGGATCTTTATCCCCCTCATCGACGGCGAGGTGGTTCGGTGGTGACGCGCGGGCGCGCGCTCTCGGTCGGTGGAACAAGGGGAGGGAAGAGCGACCGGGGAGGTAGGTGGGCCAACCTGTTGGGATGGGCCGAAGCCCAAGGGGAGGCCAGGGGCTTTCTCTCTCTCCCCTCTACTTTCCTTTTCCTTTTTCTTTTCCTTTTTTATTTTCAACAGCTTTTGCATTTTCCTTTTAGCCAAAAATGACCTTGCAAAATTATGCCACTGGCCAAAACAAATTCCTAGAATTATTGTGCACTGCCACAAAAGGTTGGGAGGCTTTTGGAATAGTTTCCAATTTTATAGATTAAAAAGGGCATTTAATTTATTGCTTAGGTCACTGTTTTAAGTAGTTTAGGCCACTTAAACCCTTTGCAAAAATGTTGGTTCACCACCTATATTAGTTGTGGAATATTTGGCACATGATGAACATTTTAGTTTTCATGTTTGAGCATTTTGAATTTCACTTATAATTTGAAAATGAATTCAACTGGAATTTGAAAGAGAGAGGAGACAATGATGATCAAACACTTATTTAGCAAAATGATTAACTTAACCCCAGGGGTTACTGTAGCATCATTACACCGGGGTGTTACACGCGCCGCCACTGTCTGCGGTGGCCATGCCTCCCGTGCATGCGGCGCGCCTCCCGTGCCTGCGGCAACGCCATGCAGGCAGAGATGGAAGTCAGGTGCATGGAGAGCGACGAGTCGGTGGCTAGCTTCTCCGTGTCCATCGCCATCATCAAGGAGAAGTACAACACATGAGGCCGCCGCCACTTGGGTCCCATGAAGGCCACCACCGAGGCAACGACTGCGCATTCAGGTGGTTTCTTTACTACTTCATCTCTTCCGAGGACCTTCGTCGACCCCGCAAGTGTTGATGTCTACTACACAACCTTCTTGTAGACGTTGTTGGGCCTCCAAGTGCAGAGGTTTGTCGGACAGTAGCAAATTTCCCTCAAGTGGATGACCTAAGGTGTATCAATCCGTGGGAGGCATAGAATGAAGATGGTCTCTCTCAAACAACCCTGCAACCAAATAACAAAGAGTCTCTTGTGTCCCCAACATAGCCAATACAATGGTAAACTGTATAGGTGCACTAGTTCGGCGAAGAGATGGTGATACAAGTGCAATATGGATGATAGATATAGGTTTTTGTAATCTGAAATATAAAAAAAGCAAGGTAACTAATGATAAAAGTGAGCACAAATGGTATTACAATGCTAGGAAACAAGGCCTAGGGTTCATACTTTCACTAGTGCAAGTTCTCTCAATAATAATAACATAATTGGATCATATAACTATCCCTCAACATGCAACAAAGAGTCACTCCAAAGTCACTAATAGCGGAGAACAAATGAAGAGATTATTGTAGGGTACGAAACCACCTCAAAGTTATCCTTTTTGATTGATCTATTCAAGAGTCCGTAGTAAAATAACACTAAGCTATTCTTTCCGTTCAATCTAACCTAGAGTTCATACTAGAATAACACCTTAAGACACAAATCAACCAAAACCCTAATGTCACCTAGATACTCCAATGTCACCTCAAGTATCCGTGGGTATGATTATACTATATGCATCACACAATCTTAGATTCATCTATTCAACCAACACAAAGAACTTCAAAGAGTGCCCCAAAGTTTCTACCGGAGAGTCAAGACGAAAACGTGTGCCAACCCCTACGCATAAGTTCACAAGGTCATGGAACTCGCAAGTTGATCACCAAAACATACATCAAGTGGATCACGTGATATCCCATTGTCACCATAGATAAGCACATGCAAGACATACATCAAGTGTTCTCAAATCCTTAACGACTCAATCCGATAAGATAACTTCAAAGGGAAAACTCAATCCATCACAAGAGAGTAGAGGGGGAGAAACATCATAAGATCCAACTATAATAGCAAAGCTCGCGATACATCAAGATCGTGCCGAATCAAGAACACGAGAGAGAGAGAGAGATCAAACACATAGCTACTGGTACATACCCTCAGCCCCGAAGGTGAACTACTCCCTCCTCGTCATTGAGAGCGTCGGGATGATGAAGATGGCCACCGGAGAGGGAATCCTCCCTCCGGCAGGGTGCCAGAACGGGTCTAGATTGGTTTTCGGTGGCTATAGAGGCTTGCAGCGGCGGAACTCCCGATCTAGGTTTCTTTCTGGAAGTTTCAGTATATATAAGAGGTTTTGGCGTCGAGAACAAGTCAAGGGGGTCTCCGGGCTGTCCACGAGGTAGGGAGGCACGCCCAACGGGGTGGGCGTGCCCCCCACCCTCGTGGGCAGCCCGTGACTCTTCTGGCCCAACTCTTTTACTCCATGGCCTTCTTCTAGTCCAAAAATAAGTTCCGTGAAGTTTCAGGTCAATTGGACTTCGTTTGATTTTCCTTTTCTGTAAAACTCAAAAACAAGGAAAAAACAGAAACTGGCACTGGGCTCTAGGTTAATAGGTTAGTCCCAAAAATCATATAAAGTAGCATATAAATGCATATAAAACATCCAAGGTTGATAATATAATAGCATGGAACAATAAAAAATTATAGATACGTTGGAGACATATCAAGCATCCCCAAGCTTAATTCCTGCTCGTCCTCGAGTAGGTAAATGATAAAAAAAAATTGATGTGGAATGGTACCTAACATATTTATCCATGTAATTCTGTTTATTGTGGCAAGAATATCTAGATCCGAAAGATTCAAGACAAAATTTTAATATTGACATATAAATAATAATACTTCAAGCATACTAACAAAGTAATCATGTCTTCTCAAAATAACATGGTCAAAGAAAGCTATCCCTACAAAATCATATAGTCTGGCTATGCTCTATCTTCATCACACAAAATATTTAAATCATGCACAACCCTGATGACATGCCAAGCAATTGTTTCATACTTTTGATGTTCTCAAACTTTTTCAATCTTCACGCAATACATGAGCGTGAGCCATGGACATAGCACTATAGGTGCAATAGAATGGTGGTTGTGGAGAAGACAAAAAGGAGAAGATAGTATCACATCAACTAGGCGTATCAACGGGCTATGGAGATGCCCATCAATAGATATCAATGTGAGTGAGTAGGGATTGCCATGCAACGGATGCACTAGAGCTATAAGTGTATGAAAGCTCAAAAAGAAACTAAGTGGGTGTGCATCCAACTCGCTTGCTCACGAAGACCTGGGGCATTTTGTGGAAGCCCATCATTGGAATATACAAGCCAAGTTCTATAATGAATGATTCCCACTAGTATATGAAAGTGACAACATAGGAGACTCTCTATCATGAAGATCATGGTGCTACTTTGAAGCACAAGTGTGGTAAAAGGATAGTAGCATTGCCCCTTCTTTATTTTTCTCTTTTTTTGTTTTTTGGGCCTTCTCTTTTTTATGGCCTCTTTTTTCTTTTTCTTTTTTTTTTTTTCGTCCGGAGTCTCATCCCGACTTGTGGGGGAATCATAGTCTCCATCATCCTTTCCTCACTAGGACAATGCTCTAATAATGATGATCATCACACTTTTATTTACTTACAACTCAAGGATTACTTAGAACAAAATATGACTCTATGTGAATGCCTCCGGCGGTGTACCGGGATGTGCAATGAATCAAGAGTGACATGTATGAAAGAATTATGAATGGTGGCTTTGCCACAAATACGATGTCAACTACATGATCATGCAAAGCAATGACAATGATGGAGCGTGTCATAATAAACAGAACAGTGGAAAGTTGCATGACAATATATCTCGGAATTGCTATGGAAATGCCATAATAGGTAGGTATGGTGTCTGTTTTGAGGAAGGTAGATGGTGGGTTTATGGTACCGGCGAAAGTTGTGCGGTACTAGAGAGGCTAGCAATGGTGAAAGGGTGAGAGTGCGTATAATCCATGGACTGCATTAGTCATAAAGAACTCACATACTTATTGCAAAAATCTATTAGTTATCGAAACAAAGTACTAAGCGCATGCTCCTAGGGAGATAGATTGGTAGGAAAAGACCATCGCACGTCCCCGGCCGCCACTCATAAGGAAGACAATCAATAAACAAATCATGCTCCGACTTCATCACATAACGGTTCACCATACATGCATGCTACATGAATCACAAACTTTAACACAAGTATCTCTCAAATTCACAACTACTCAACTAGCATGACTCTAATATCACCATCTTCATATCTCAAAACAATCATCAAGTATCAAACTTCTCATAGTATTCAATGCACTTTATATGAAAGTTTTTATTATACCCATCTTGGATGCCTATCATATTAGGACTAATTTTATAAACCAAACAAATTACCATGCTGTTCTAAAAGACTTTCAAAATAATATAAGTGAAGCATGAGATTTCATCTATTTCTATAAAATAAAACCCGCCATGCTCTAAGAAGATATAAGTGAGGCACTAGAGCAAACAACAAACTACTCCGAAAGATATAAGTGAAGATCAATGAGTAGTCGAATAATTATGCAACTATGTGAAGACTCTCTAACATTTAAGAATTTCAGATCTTGGTATTATATTCAAACATCAAGCAAAACAAAATAAAATGATGCTCCAAGCAAAACACATATCATGTGGTGAATAAATATATAGCTCCAAGTAAAGTTACCGATGAACGAAGACGAAAGAGGGGATGCCATCCGGGGCATCCGCAAGCTTAGGCTCTTGGTTGTCCTTTAATATTACCTTGGGGTGCCTTGGGCATCCCCAATATTAGGCTCTTGCCACTCCTTATTCCACAGTCCATCAAATCTTTACCCAAAACTTGAAAACTTCACAACACAACACTTAACAGAAAACTCGTAAGCTCTGTTAGTATAAGAAAATAAAATAATCACTTTTGTCACTGTTGTGAACTCATTATTTATTTATATTGGTGTAATATCTACTGTATTCCAACTTCCCTATGGTTCATACCCTCCGATACTACTCATAGATTCATCAAAATAAGCAAACAACACAATCAAGAAACAGAATCTATCAAAAACAGAACAGTCTGTAGTAATCTATATCATTCGAATACTTATGTCACTCCAAAAATTCTGAAATAAATTGGTGGACCTGAGTAATTTGTATATTAATAATATGCAAAAAGAATCAACCTAATCTCACTCTCCAGTAAAAAATGGCAGCTAATCTCGTGAGGGTAAAAGTTTCTGGTTTTTTTACAGCAAGATCACAAAGACTTCGCCCAAGTCTTCCCAAAGGTTCTACTTGGCAGAAACACTAACTAAAACATAAAACAACATCTAAACAGAGGCTATATGAATTATTTATTACTAAACAGGAGCAAAAAGCAAAGAACAAAAATAATATTGGGTTGCCTCCTAACAAGCGCTATCGTTTAAAACCCCTAGCTAGGCATGATGATTTCAATGATGCTCTCATAAAAGATAAGAATTGAAACATAAAGAGAGCATCATGAAGAATATGACTAGCACATTTAAGTATAACCCACTTCCTATGCATAGGGATTTTGTGATTAAACAACTTATGGGAACAGTAATCAACTAGCATAGGAAGGCAAAACAAGCATAACTTTAAAACTTCAAGAACATATGATGCGGAGCATCCTACGATCATCCCCATGTACACTCAAGCATACGCCATTGGACACAAGGTGAACCCGTTCCTAAATGATTCCCCTTCCAACTCGTACGAGACATGGTTGCTACCTAATGTAAAGACACTATGTGTGCTCAGGAACCGAGGAGACGACCATGGAGATGCTCGAAGTATAGGACAAGTCCACGCGGAAGCGGATCGAGAAGTGCCTCAAGTGGAGTCGCCGCGGAGCTACAGCGGCCAGACATCCGGCAAGAGCCCGGACATCCGGCGCCAGCAACCAGAGGAAGACCAGAGAGAGATAGACGCTAGGCGACTCTACAGCGACCGGACATCCAGCCGACCCCCGGACATCCGCGCCCCGCAACGGGCCAGACATCCGGCTCCTGCCCGGAAATCCGGCGCCCCCTATCTAGAGAGCACCAAGACCAACCTCGCCAGCCCGGACATCCGGCCCATGCCCCGGACATCCGGCCACCCGCGAACGGCCGGACATCCGACCCCCAGCCCAGACATCCGGCGCCTGTCTGCGCACAGTGAACGGGCCAAGGGCCCATGTATCCCTCTTTCCCACTTACCCCTTCGTGGCTTAGACTATATATACTCCCCCACCTCCTTCTAGTTAGGGTTAGCATTGGTTTAGCTCATTTTAGAGATAGAGCATTGCTCATCCACATCGGATCTACTCCACGAGAGAGACCACGGCCTCTACGAAGAAGATCCTTTTGGATTCAAGACCTCCTTGCGGAGAAGATCATCAAGACCCCCTCTTGGGCGGCCCCATCAAGACCTCCTCACGGAGAAGACCGTTACCTCTTGTATCGTCCGTTGTTGACTTTGGATCTTGTATCTCCCTTTGTGTTCATGGGTCTGGCGCATGTGTGATCATTCTTGTTGGTTTGAGTGTTCTCTTGTGTTCCCCTCGTGATTTTCCCCTCGTTTCCCTCCTCGTGTTCTTTGTGTTCTTCGCGGGATCCGCTCCTTTTGTGAAAGATCGGTCACTAGCGTTCCACCCTACATCATCTTGGTATCATGAGCCAGGTTGATCAAGATTTCGGAGCCCCCCTCTTTGTTTTCTAGCCTAATTTTGTTGATTTTGTCCCAATTTCGAAAATCCCCACCAAAAATAGCCCCATTTTTTGTGATTTGTTCTTTTGATGATGTTTTCTTGATTTTGATCCATGGATTCATTGTGTCTTGAGTAGATCTAGCTTCTCCCCGAGTTTCCCCACCTTCCATCCACGAAATCCATCCAATTTTCCCCCCAAATCATCAATTTCCGCCCCAAATTGAGTTTCGAAGTTCAAATCCCGATCTGGAATCGTCGGGCCGGAAATCCGGGCCTTAGGCCGGACATCCGGCTCCTGGAGCTCTAAATCTGCTCGGTTCTGGACATCAGGTCCCAGATTTCCGGCCCCGAGCCCGGATGTCCGGCCCCTAACATTTCAGCCATCCCCGTTTCACCGTTTTGTCCATAACTAATTCATCCAAAGTCCGATTTTCGCGTTCTTTAGCTCGTTGAAAAGCTCTTGACATCCCCCTTCCCTAAAAAATACTACCATCACCATTTGACTCCATCAATGTTTTGAAACTTTGGCATCTTTTCCTAGGGCTTACACCACATCATCCGCTACACCACCACAGACTTCTGCAACCTAACCAATTTTGTTCCCCATCGCATTAGTGGTTGCTTGAGGAGTGATTTGAGTCTCCTAAGGTGTTTAGGCTACTTAGGGACGGTTGCTTCTTCATCAACCATCACCATAACTTCCGCATAGGCTTGACCACCATACACTTCCACCATCCCAACTTAACCCAATTTTGTTTGTGTTGTGAGTTGTGTCTCCTAAGGTGTTTCGGCTACTTAGGGACCGTGCTTCCAACTCCGCCACCATGTATAGCCAACCTTACCCTCCATTTCCGCATTCCGTACTCCGCAACCCATCTTTTCCATTCAGCAATTCCATTGAGCTTCCGCCACCACCACATCCCGCTACCACCATTTGACATTTGAGATTTTGAGTTCGCGGTTTTTCCGTTTCCTAAGGTGTTTCGGCTACTTAGGGACGAGTCTCCATCATCTTGGTATCTCCATCAAGATCACCGCCACTCATCATCACCGCGGACGGTAACCTCCATATCATCTTGGTATCCCTCCATTGTATATTCCCTTGCAATTGCATTGATAACCCCTAGCCCATTTTGCGTCACTTGCCTATCGAGACTAGCCTTTGAGTATTGCCGGCAACGATACTTGTGCACATTAGTGATCTACACCATACATTGCATACATACCATATCATATTGGTATCATATCATCTCATGTGCCTTAAGTTTGTTACCGCATATACACAATAGCTATCTTGGTTTGTGCATTTCGCAAAGTGGCCATACAAAAAAAGAATAAATCTTTTAAGCAAAAGAGAAAAAGCAAAGAAGCTTGTAAGCAAGTGCCATAGCATCATACCACATTGCATATAAGATTATCATATCCGATCATCTTGGATCATACGACCGGAACATCATATACATAGCATAATTGGGATAGAAGTCATTGCATTAGTGTCTCCTATAGGTTGTGCACAACTGTCGTATCTGCCTATTGAGCAATCATGCTAGCATCTCTCTAGAGTTGTGCAACAAGAGCATTTTCCGTGGATTCCACATTTTGAGCTCATTCCTTGGTTTCACGACCCCATTTATCTATCTGTGTGTGTGTTCCTGTGTACCATTCATTGCTATTGGTCTACTTGTTACACTTGCGAATTTTTGAATCTCTTTCAACATTATTGACTCTTGCTAACATTTTACATCACATTTTTGTGCCACTATCCTCACCGAGCTCCACCATAAGCCTTATTTGTGTAGGTGTGAGAAACCGACAAGAATTGGTACCAATTGTGCTATTTCCTTGTTCCACATCGGAGTGATCATTGATCCACCTTCAACTTCGGTCAAGGTACATTTAGTATTCGTTTTTCTCTTTTACCCACTCATATTGGCTCGAGTCTTGTGATGGATAGGCAAGGCATTTCATCTCCGGTCTTCCACAACAACCACGGCATGAACAACTACATCACCAAAGCGTCAATCTTCGATCTACAACGACAAACGCAAGCTGCACAATCAAGATTGCGAGAGCGCATCGAGAACCTCTCCATCGACATTCACCACTCCGAAGCGAGGAAAAGGGACTACATCGACAACAAGCTTTCCACACAAAAGAAGGAGCAAGATGCAAGGATGGAGGAGATTCAGGCCTTGATCAAGTCTACCTCCCCTTTGTCATCTTCAAGGCGGCGGCGAGCACATCGATCCTCTTCGGAGCGCCCAAGCGATACAAGCGCAAGTCGTCCACGTCCACATCTCCATGGCGACCACCATCACGTTCATGATCAACCTCGTCATGAAGGGCAAGTCACCTCCAAGCAACATGTGCACGACGACGACGAATGACATCTATGACGAGCTCAAGTGCGACAACGCCAACATCATCATGACGATGCTCACCAAGAGAAAATGCACAAGTCCCAACAAGCCCTACTTCACACCAAGTCCAAACTTCATGAGCACAAATGAATATCGCGAGACGAGCACCACCAAGACGGAGCTACGGCTACAACAACCACTTTGGCATCTTCGCCAAGTGCTATCAAGGCATCTTCTCCTTTGGACGTACGACATCTTCGCCTACTTCCCGTTAGTTTGCCTACATCGACATCATCAAGTACAAGGCGACCACCTATGAGCGAGGGCGACACTTCCATCTTCGGAAGCCCCCCAAGGAAGATGGACGGGCATGGGACATTCCCTTCGGTCATGGAGACGAGCTACGAGGTGCCACATCATATGGGCCTCCAACAACAAGATGGCGACAAGAAGGTCGAGCTAGGGCCATCCCCTTCGACCACGGCGATGAGCATGAACCTCTTCAACCACTTGAAGATGGCGCCCATATTGGACTCATACTCCGAGTCAAGTTATGAGACCGCACATGAGACCTTACCTTTAGTCTTAGAGGAGAGTGATGATGTGCCATCTTCGGCCTTCATCCACGGCTACGACTACGACATGATTGGGCATGGAGACATTTGACCAACATCTCTCCAACACCCACATATGACGAGATGCCCCAGTTGCCATGTGAGGAGAGCCACCACCACATGAGTGACATGAGTGACTCCACCATACGTGACATTGAGAGCATTTCCTTTGAAAGGATGAGTGTGACCACCACTAGCCACACACTTGAGAGCATGCCACACATCCTATGTGAGGCTGAGAGCTATTTGAGTGACTCCACCAACCATATGAGTGAGAGAATCCAAGAGGGAGTGAGTGAGCCAAAACACTTAGTGAGTCAGGTAGTTGACATGGCACGTGAGGCCACTATGATTTCTAATGAATTAACCTCTACTCCAAGTGTGTTTTTGTAACACCCCGGATGTAACTTTCCCAATTTGTACTCCAACTCTTGCCGTTTCCGGTGTTAAGTTAATTTATTATCTCGGGTTTTGGTTTTTTGTCTCCGTGTGTTGTTGTCGTTGTCATGCATCTCATATCATGTCATCATGTGCATTGCATTTGCATACGTGTTCATCTCATGCATTTGAGCTTTTTCCCCGTTGTCCGTTTTGCATTCCGGCGCTTCGTTCTCCTCCGGTGGTCAATTCTAGCTTTCTTTCGTGTGTGGGGATTAAACGTTTCCGGATTGGACCGAGACTTGCCAAGCGACCTAGGTTTACTACCGGTAGACCGCCTGTCAAGTTCCGTATCATTTGGACTTCGTTTGATACTCCAACGGTTAACCGAGGGACCGAAAAGGCCTCGTGTGTGTTGCAGCCCAACACCCCTCCAATTTGGCCCAAAACCCAACTAAACCTGCTCCATCATCTAGAGCATTCGATCACGACCGCGTGGCCGCAAACCGCACCTCATTTGGACTCTCCTAGCTCCCTCTATGCCTATTTAAAGACCCCTTCCCCGAAATCCGGATCTCCCTCTCCCAAACCCTAAAAACTGCACCTCCCGCTGACGGACACGTCCGATTCGGGCCGGACGCGTTCGCCGCCGTGCCCCAACCAACCGCCGCCCGCCACGTGTCCACCGCCGCCTCCCACCGCTCCAGCCCGGGGAGCCCGACCGCGGCCCTCCCGGCCCGCGCGCCACCGCCGCCCGGCTCCCTCGCCCGCGCCTCGACCCCGCCGCCTTGCTCGCCGGCGCGCCCCGCCACCGCACCGGGCCATCGCGGCCACCACGCCCGCCGGCCGCTCCGCCGCCTCCCCGCCTCGCCTCCGGCCAGATCCGGCCGTGGGAGAGCGGGATCCGGCGCCCCCAACCCCGGCCACCGCCGTCCTCGACTTCTCCGGCGAACCGCGCCACCGCCTCGGCTTCCGTGTCCCGAGTTGACTTTTCTCGCGGGTTGATTTTTCCTCAAAGTCCCAGGAATTGCAGATCCATGTGCCCTTCTTCCTAGCCCCGTAACTTTGCATCCGTAGCTCCGATTCATGAATATAGCATATCAAAATGTTCATCTCAGAGAGTACATCATTTCGTTCCATTGCATCATTTTCATTTGAGCTCATCTTGATGCCCGAAATGCTGTTAGAACAGGGCTACTTGGGATAATTGTCAGATCTGCTACTCCATTTAGCTTTTTGTCATTTTTGCCATGATTAATGTGTGCATGATATGCCCTGATGCTCTACATATGTTTTGTTAAGGGTTTTGTCATCTTTCTAGAGGTGCAACCCATGTATTTTTGTGATGTGTGTGGTGACTAGTGCAAGCTTGCAAAGTGGTGCACTTGCTAATTCTGTTTTCAGGGACTTAGCAATTCCACTAAGTCCTTGACCTGTTTATCTCATGATGCCATATGTTCATGTTGTTTCCTAGTGATCCGTGCCTCTTTTGAGGATGATCAGTAAGGATGTTTTGTTAGTATTGTAGTGATCTATCCATCCATGTCTGTGTTTGCAATTATGGAGCACCCTAGCTTTAGTCAATCGAGCTCTACTTTTGCTACTTTCTGAATCTAGGCAGATTGTCAACTTGTTTGCAATTTTGCCGGTGATGCTGTAGTTGATCCATGCATGCTATGCTATTGTTCTTGCCATGTCTAGCTTGAATTTTGTTCCTTCTTGATGGATGTATCCTTTTCTTTCCATGACTTGCTCTGTAGTGAGTGCATCGAGCTCGTAAACATGCCTACTTGAGTTATATTTCAGCATGTGTCAGTTTTCACTAAGTCTGAAAACTGATTTTGTTTTTGCTATGTTCACATGCTTGCAATTGTATTTTCTGATTCCTTTTGGCTCAAGGTCACTAAGGGACTTTTGTTAAGCTCTTTGAGTAGCTCCATGCCATGCTTTATTTTGCCATGTTCAGGTCCTGTAGCATGTAGTTTTGTTGCTCCGAAGAGTGCTACCTGATCTGAAATTCCAGAAAAGTGTTGATTTCACTAAGTCTGAGATCTGTTTGTCATATGCATTTTTGCCATGCTTGTTTGAACCTGTTAATGGATGAATTGGCCGTAGCTCAGTGCTAGACTTTTGTTAAGCATCTTGAATGCATCCCTGCCATGTATTTTGTTGTCATGTTTGGGTGCTGTAGCATGTTCATCTCATTGCATTTAGATGGCTCCTTGCTGTAAATCGCAGACCGGTGTCATTTTTGAATCGCTTGCCATTTCCAAACCGTAACTCCGATTCCGGGGTTCTTTATATCGTTTTCAAGCGATTTCATCTCATCGTTAAAACAATGCCCCGGTAAAAAGGTAGCAGAAGGTCGTTCTTTCTTACTCGAAGTTGCACTCAGGTGCTGCCGTTTTAGAGCTAGGCTTGTTTCCGGTGGCACACTTGATTTTCCAAGTTGAGGCCAGGTTCTTGCATTTCCTGTCATATCTTGCATTTGGCATCCCGCATTGCATCCCGCATAGCATACCATCTTTGCATTGTGTTGTTTGAGTTTGCACGTGGTTGATTGTGTCCTTGTTGCTTGTTTGTCTTGTTTGGGTAGAGCCGGGAGACGAGTTTGCAAATGAGGAGCCCGTTGAGTTTGCTTTCGAGGATCCAGTCAACTTTGACAACTGTGCAGGCAAGATGATCATACCCTCGAAATCACTACTATCTTTGCTATGCTAGTTTGCTCGCTCTTTTGCTATGCCATTGCTACGATGCCTACCACTTGTTTTCAAGCCTCCCATATTGCCATGTCAAACCTCTAACCCACCTTGTCCTAGCAAACCGTTGATTGGCTATGTTACCGCTTTGCTCAGCCCCTCTTATAGCGTTGCTAGATGTAGGTGAAGATTGGAGGCCGTTCCTTGTTGGAACATTTATTTACTTGTTGGGATATAATTATATTATCTTGTTATCTTAATGCATCTATATACTTGGTAAAGGGTGGAAGGCTCGGCATCTCGCCTAGTGTTTTGTTCCACTCTTGCCGCCCTAGTTTCCGTCATATCGGTGTTATGTTCCCGGATTTTGCGTTCCTTACGTGGTTGGGTTATAATGGGAACCCCTTGATAGTTCGCCTTGATTAAAGCTTTTCCAGCAATGCCCAACCTTGGTTTTACCATTTGCCACCTAGCCTTTTCTTTCCCTTGGGTTCTGCAGACTCAAGGGTCATCTTATTTAAACCCCCCCAGGCCAGGGCTCCTCTGAGTGTTGGTCCAACCTAGAGCCCCTTGCAGCGCCACCTCGGGCAAACTCGAGGGCTGGTTTTAGTTGTACGGATTGCTTATCTGAGTGTGCCCTGAGAAAGAGATATGTGCAGCTCCTATCGGGATTTGTCGGCACATTCGGGTGGTGTTGCTGGTCTTGTTTTAACCTGTCGAAGTGTCTTGAATTACCGAGATACCGAGTCTGATCGGAACATCTTGGGAGGAGGTCTATTCCTTCGTTGACTGTGAGAGCTTGTCATGGGCTAAGTTGGGACTCCCCTGCAGGGATTGAACTTTCGAAAGCCGTGCCCGCGGTTATGGGCAGATGGGAATTTGTTAATGTCCGGTTGTAGATAACTTGAACCTTAACTTAATTAAAATGAATCAACTGAGTGTGTTACCGTGATGGCCTCTTCTCGGCGGAGTCCGGGAAGTGGACACGGTGTTGGAGTAATGTTTGCGCAGGTTGCTCTCTAGTTTCTCGCTCGTGCTTTGCCTCCTCTTCTCGCTCTCTTTTGCGAATAAGTTAGCCACCATATGTGCTAGTCGCTTGCTGCAACTCCACATATATGTACCTTGCCTTACCTATAAGCTTAAATAGTCTTGATCGCGAGGGTGCGAGATTGCTGAGTCCCTGTGGCTCACAGATTACTATTACACCAGATGCAGTGCTTGATGATTCCGCTCCAGGAGACGCGTTTGAGCTCAAGTGGGAGTTCGACGAAGACTCTCAACGTTACTATGTTTCCTTTCCCGATGATCGGTAGTGGTGCCCAGTTGGGGGTGATTGGGACCGTGTCGCATGTTGGGTTATCTTTTATTTTGGCGCTGTAGTCGGGCCATGAGTGTTTGGATGATGTAATGTTATTTATGTACTTGATTGACGTGGCGAGTGTAAGCCAACTATGTTATCTCCCCTTTATTATTTATATTACATGGGATGTTGTGAAGATTGCCTAACTTGCGACATATGCCTTCAATGCGATTATGCCTCTAAGTCGTGCCTCGACACGTGGGAGATATAGTCGCATCGAGGGTGTTACAGTTTTCTTCTTTGGTGCTAGGTCTCCTACATAACTACATGCTTATCCTCGACGAGTCCATACCTCCAATGGAGACGATGATGGCCATGGTGGAAGAAGATGCACCCCCACATGGTTCCATCAAGATGAAGATGACCACGACTTGGTCTTCGACACCTCACCTACAACACATGAGCGATGCTCCAAAGGTAAACTAGGTGATGGTGCTTCTCTTGTCCCACTAGTGGACTATCTCACCAATGATTCCTTGCATGATGTTGATCCACCTATACCCATGCTTCATGCTAGTGCGACTTCTTCATGTCATGACTTACCTATTTATGATGAATATGATGACGAGCATGTCGAGTTGCCTAGTTGTGATGCTATGCTCCATAGGATATCATGTGAAAATTCTTTTGGTCGCATCATGTTTGACAATCCATTAACCTTGTCATATGCTATGAGTGAGATATCCCATATGCATCTTTCAATCTCACATGGTGACTATGCATGCCCCATTCACATAAATCCCATTTGCACTTACGGCTAGGTGACGAGATGATGGTCATTGGCTTTTGTTTCTCTTGCATGACATTGCCATGCTTCCTTTACATATTTGCGCAATTCATCTACTATGCCATGCCATGATCACATTGTTCCAATATGCATTGTTTTGGATGTTGTCAATATTCTCCATGTGATGTTTCCATTAATGCTCATGGAGGAGACCCCATAGTTTCCTCATACATATTAGGAGATTTTTGATGCATTCCATACTTTGCATGATTCCCATAATTGCTTGCACAATATGCATTCCATGAATAACAATGCCTACATATTTCCCATGATTCATTACAATTTGAGTCTCCATTATGCTATACATAACAACAAACCTATCATGATGGATGACATGTTTCTATATCACGCATCTCATTTATTTGAGCATTGGATATTTTGTGCTAACCAACACAAGCACGTGCGCATCATGATGGATGATGTGTACATCTACCACGCACACACAATTTTCCCTTTGTCTTTGTTTTGTGTAGGTACTCACGTATACTCGTCAACCTCTCAATCCCAAGAGTTGACGAAACGAGCTCTTGAGAGCAAAGATGACTTGGGATCCCGTGAACTATCCTTACCACCATTCCTTCGCGCAACGACTACGCGCATCTCTCTCACTTGGCTCTCACACGGCTATGGGCTATATACCGCTTGTCGCTTCATGCTCATTTTACCGTGTTCACTTTGCATGCTATGCTTGCTTCTATGCCTTTGCCATGCAATTGTGACCCTTGCTTTGCATCTACCCATGATTCACTATTATGCTACTCCTATGTGTATTTGCATGCTTGGTGGAGATCCTTGTTGCTATTGCCATGTTTATCATGTGCCTCATGCTATTGATGCTATTTTGCTCATAGCATCCTTTCATGCTTGTGCTATGTCATGTGAATTATTCATGCACACTATTTGCACCCATGACATGCTTGCCATGATTCCTTCTAGTATGTTGCATCTTCGCACTACTAGCTTGCTTGACCTAATCACTATTGCTTGCTTTGTCGCATCACCCATGTTCCATTCTTACTTGCTTTCTTGGGTTGATGACATATATGTTCATGCCTCTCACATGATATATCTTGTTCATTGTCGCTTGCCTCCAATTGTTGCATCTATGCTTATTGATCGTGGAGACTTGGACATATTACTTGTGATGCATGCTTGTTTGATTGCGCTTAATCTCTTTGGTTGTTCTCGCATCATATGCCTCCATACTATGAAATGCTCCCTTGTCCTTTCTTATGATGAGCATGATGCAAACACTTGTTGGTTATCTCTTATTTTGGCGCCGTAGTCGGGCCATGAGTGTTTGGATGATGTAATGTTATTTATGTACTTGATTGACGTGGTGAGTGTAAGCCAACTATGTTATCTCCCCTTTATTATTTATATTACATGGGATGTTGTGAAGATTGCCTAACTTGCGACATATGCCTTCAATGCGATTATGCCTCTAAGTCATGCCTCGACACGTGGGAGATATAGTCGCATCGAGGGTGTTACAAGTTGGTAATCAGAGCCATCCCCGACCTTAGGAGCCCCATCGCTTGATCGTTTTTAGCGGTTGAGTTGTGTCTAGAAAAATGTTTTGAGTCTTTTAGGGATTATATATCGGAGAGATTACGAATTCTTTTTTACTTCCCAGTCTCCTCATCGCTCTGGTAAGGCATCCTGACGTAGAGTTTTGACTCTTCTCAAATTTCACTAAAATTTTTTTAGGATCACGCGGGTATCTTAGAATCGTTCCGATGGTTTTATGATGAGAACATTGTCTTGGTGCCTCCTGTCAGGGGTTTAGTGGAAGTGTCCCGGGGAGTTGAGCTCTGAGGTGTTGTCGTCATAATTTTATCGTTGCAGTTCTGGAATACCTGAGTTTAGTATGCCGACATCGAAAATCTCTTTTATGCAGTTCGTTGGTGAGATAACCTCGACGCCACCCAGTACTGGGGCGGGAGTTCGGGAGTATCGCCATAACTTGTATAACGGATGCTTTTCGAAGGTTGAGGTAGATGGTTTCCGAAGGTTTCTTGGTTATGTGTTGAAGGATGGATACAGCTGGATGTAGGAATTGCTAGTTTGGGTGAGATATTACGCTTCCCCTGTATCCACCTGATTGCATAACTGGAAAGGTTCGGGAGTTTCATAGGTGGGAATTCTAGTAGCTCTAGTTCTTCTTCCATGGATATTGGTTTGAGATTGGGATTTCTTACCGATTATTCGTTCTTGATCCGTACCTTGTTGATTTATTTCTCTACCTTAATTCTAAGTGGCTTCTCAATTTATGGATATGTGACCATTTCAAGAGGATTGCATTCATTCATTTTGTTCGGATGTGAACACAATATGTTGCAATTTTCATTCCGTTGGATTCAGCTTCAATATTTGTCTGTCAATGTGCTAATGGTGGTCAACCTCTTCAGGATGGCTCCTCCAACGCGCATGACTCCGAATCCTGATCCGCCACCACCTCCACCTCCTCCGGAGGCATGGCAAGCTGTGATGGCCGCAACCAATGCAAACACACAGTTGATCATGCAAATTCTTCAAGAGCGCAATCAAGGCAACCAAGGGAATCAAGGCAACAATCAGAATCACTTTGCTACACTCAACCAGTTCCTTGCTAACGGGCCAAAGACTTTCAGCAATTGTGTTGAGGCAACCGATGCTGACGATTGGCTAGTGGATCTGTGCAAGCATTTCGAGTGCAGTAACGTCAGGCCTGAGGACTTTGTCAAGTTCGCTTCCTTCCAACTCAAAGATCAAGCTGCAGAATGGTTCCAGCAGTACAAGGATTCCAGAGGTGGACGTGTTATAACTTGGGATGATTTCCGTCGAGATTTCCGAGCTCATCATATTCCCCAAAGCGTGGTTGAAAGCAAGCGTGAGGAATTCCGCAACCTGAAGCAAGGCTCTTTGTCTGTCTATGACTACAACAAGTTGTTCCAGAAGCTCGCCCGCTTTGCCAAGCAGGACGTCCCTGATGAGAAGAGCATGATATATCAGTTCAGGGGTGGTCTCAGAGAAGAAATTCAGCTCGCTCTTGTTCTCTTTGAGCCCTTGAGGTACGATGAGTTCTACAACATGGCATTGAAGCAAGAGGCTGCTCAGTTGAGATGTGATGCTTCCAAGAAGCGAGTCAGAGATGCTACTCCTTCTTCCTCTACTCAAGTGGCCAAGCAGCAGAAGTATTGGCTTCCTCCTCCTCCGTTCTGTCAGCCATATCAGCAGAAGAGCAAAGGTGGTAGTGGATCTTCCCCCCCCCCCCACCCCGGCTTTCAGAACAAAACGTCGTCTCAAGCTCCAAGATCGAGTGCTCTGTATCACCGTCCGCTTTCAGAGGTCACATGCAACAAGTGCCAACAGAAGGGTCACTATGCCAACAAGTGTTTCAACCAGAGGCGTCTTCTTCCTCCTCCTCCTGTCAGATCGGCAAGTACAGCTGTGGTCAAGCATAACCCCAAGCACGCCAAGGTCAATTTGATGAATGCAGCTCAGGCAGAGGACTTGTCAGATGTGATCATGGGTAACCTTCCTATTAATGATATTCCTGCAAAAGTTCTTTTTGACACTGGTGCATTGCATTGTTTCATCTCGAGACCTTTTGCATCTAAGCATGATTTTGTTACTCAAGTGTTACCGAAACCGTTGGCTATTGTCTCTCCGGCCCGTCAAATGACATCTCGAGTATGCGTTCTGGATGTTACTATCACTTTGGGTGACTATAAGTTCTTGTCCTCTCCAAATGTTCTTGGTGACTCGGATATTGATCTTCTTCTCGGAATGGATTGGCTTTCTAAGCACAAGGCTCAGCTCGATTGTGCAGCTAGGCAGATTCAATTGACTCATTCGTCTGAGGATGTAATTGTCTTTGCCGCTCGTGATGATACCATCCGTCTGTTTTCTCTCAATGAGAAGGGTGAACTGGATGCTATCTCGCAAATTCCAGTCGTTTGCAAATATCAAGATGTCTTTCCAGAAGAGCTTCCAGGAATGCCTCTGCACCGGCCAGTTGAATTCGTTATTGATCTTGAGCCTGGCACGGAACCTGTGTGCAAACGTCCTTACAAGCTCGGACCTGAAGAGTTGAAGGAGCTGAAGAAGCAACTCGATATTCAAGAGAAAATGGGTCTCATCCGGCCTAGTTCTTCTCCGTGGGGTTGTGGTGTTCTTTTTGTGAAGAAGAAGGATGGAACGGACCGACTTTGTGTTGATTACCGTCCAGTGAACAAGAAGACCATAGAGAACAAATACCCACTTCCCAACATCAATGAGCTGTTCGAACAACTCAAACGTGCCAAAGTATTCTCCAAGCTTGATCTCCGTATGGGTTATCATCAGATTCGAATCCGTGAGCAAGATATTCCCAAGACGGCTTTCAGGACAAGTTTTGGTTCATATGAATACACTGTCATGTCTTTTGGCCTCGTCAACGCTCCTCCGACGTTCTCTCGCATGATGAACTTCATCTTCAACGCCTACACCAATGACTTCGTTTTGGTCTATCTCGACGACATTCTGGTTTTCTCGAAGAACAAGGAAGATCATGCCAAGCACTTGCGTTTGGTTCTTGATAAGCTAAGGGAACATCAGTTCTACGCCAAGTTCTCCAAGTGTGAATTTTGGCTTGATGAGGTTCTTTATCTTGGTCATATCATCTCGGCCAAGGGCATCGCCGTGCATCCTGAGAAGGTGTCTGCAATTGTGAATTGGGAACCTCCTCAGAACGTGAAGCAACTCCGTAGCTTTCTCGGTCTCGCAAGCTATTGCCGAAGATTCGTTGAAAACTTTTCTAAGATCGCGAAGCCTCTCTCTAATCTTCTCTAGAAGCACGTCAAGTACGTTTGGTCTCCGGAGTGTGATATTGCTTTCAACACTTTGAAAGAGAAATTGATCACTGCTCCAGTTCTGACTCCGCCTGATGAATCCAAGCCGTACGAGGTCTTTTGTGATGCCTCTCTCCAAGGTCTTGGCGCAGTATTGATGCAAGAGAAGAAAGTTGTTGCTTATACCTCTCGCCAGTTGAAGCCTAATGAGAAGAACTACCCCATTCATGATCTCGAGTTGGCGGCAGTTGTGCATGCTCTTTTGACTTGGAGACATCTTCTTTTGGGAAGAAAAGTGGACATTTTCACTGATCACAAGAGTCTCAAGTACATCTTCACTCAGCCTAATCTCAACCTCAGGCAAACTCGATGGGTCGAAAAGATTCAAGAGTATAATCCGAGTATTGAGTATACTCCAGGCAAGGCTAATGTGATTGTTGACGCATTGAGCAGGAAAGCTTACTGCAACAGTCTGATTCTCAAGCCTTATCAACCCGTGCTTTGTGAAGCTTTCCGCAAACTTAATCTGCAAGTTGTTCCTCAAGGTTTCCTCGCCAATCTTCAAGTCTCTCCTACCTTAGAAGACCAGATTCGCCAAGCCCAGCTTCTTGATGCTATGGTGAAAAAGGTGAAGATTGGGATTGCCAAGAGTCAGTCCAAGTACAAGTGCTACCGCCTTGATGACAAGGACACTCTCTTCTTCGAGGATCGTATTGTTGTACCCAAAGGTGAACTTCGTAAAGTGATCATGAATGAGGCTCACAATTCTCTCCTCTCCATCCATCCTGGGAGCACGAAGATGTATCAGGACCTCAAGCAAGCTTATTGGTGGACCCGAATGAAGCGCGAGATCGCTCAATTCGTGAATGAATGTGATGTCTGCAGAAGAGTGAAGGCAGAACACCAAAGGCCAGCAGGTCTTCTCCAACCTCTTGCCATTCCAGAATGGAAGTTTGACCACATTGAGATGGACTTCGTGACTGGGTTTCCAAAGTCCAAGCGTGGCAATGATGCTATATTCGTTGTCATCGACAAACTCACAAAGTGGCTCACTTTCTGCCTATCAAAGAGTCGATCACTTCAGCTCAATTGGCGGAACTCTATACCTCTCGTATTGTCTCTCTGCACGGTATTCCACAAGTGATCTCTTCAGACCGTGGCAGCATCTTTACCTCAAAGTTTTGGGATTCTTTTCAAAAGGCCATGGGTACCAACATCCGCTTCAACACAGCTTTCCATCCTCAAACTAGCGGTCAAGTCGAGCGTGTCAACCAGATTCTTGAAGATATGCTCAGGGCTTGTGTGATCTCCTTCGGCATGAAGTGGGAGGATTGTCTTCCTTATGCTGAATTCTCCTACAACAACAGTTTCAAGCAAGTTTGGGCAAAGCCCCATTTGAAATTCTGTATGGCAGGAAGTGCCGTACCCCTCTCAACTGGTCTGAAACCGGCGAACGTCAGCTTTTGGGTAATGACTTAATCACAGAGGCAGAGGAAATGTGCAAAGTCATTCGTGATAACCTCAAAGCAGCCCAATCCCGTCAGAAGAGCTACTATGATAGTAAGCACCACGTTTTGGCTTTCGAGATCGGAGATCATGTTTACCTCCGTGTCTCTCCTATGAAAGGTACTCGTCGCTTCGGTATCGAAGGTAAGCTTGCCCCTAGATACGTGGGACCTTTCGAGATTGTCAGCAAGAGAGGCGACCTCGCCTATCAACTCGAGCTTCCTTCAAACTTTGCAAATGTTCATGACGTGTTCCATGTCTCTCAGCTGTGAAAGTGCTTCAAGACTCCTGACCGCACCATCAACTTCGAGGACATTGAGATCCAAGAAGATCTCTCTTATCGTGAGCACCCAGTTGCTATTCTTGAAGAGACTGAACGCAAGACTCACAACAAGTCAATCAAATTTCTCAAAGTCAAGTGGTCACACCATTCCGACTGTGAAGCTACCTGGGAATGCGAGGATCACCTCCATTCTGAGTACCCGGCGTTCTTTCAGTCCTAGATCTCGGGACGAGATCCTTTCGTAGTGGTGGAGTGTTGTAACACCCCGGATGTAACTTTCCCAATTTGTACTCCAACTCTTGCCGTTTCTGGCGTTAAGTTAATTTATTATCTCGGGTTCGGGTTTTTTGTCTCCGTGTGTTGTTGTCGTTGTCATGCATCTCATATCATGTCATCATGTGCATTGCATTTGCATACGTGTTCATCTCATGCATTCGAGCTTTTTCCCCGTTGTCCGTTTTGCATTCCGGCGCTTCGTTCTCCTCCGGTGGTCAATTCTAGCTTTCTTTCGTGTGTGGGGATTAAACGTTTCCGAATTGGACCAAGACTTGCCAAGCGGCCTTGGTTTACTACCGGTAGACCGCCTGTCAAGTTCCGTATCATTTGGACTTCGTTTGATACTCCAACGGTTAACCGAGGGACCGAAAAGGCCTCGTGTGTTTTGCAGCCCAACACCCCTCCAATTTGGCCCAAAACCCACCTAAACCTGCTCCATCATCTAGAGCGTTCGATCATGATCGCGTGGCCGCAAACCGCACCTCATTTGGACTCTCCTAGCTCCCTCTATGGCTATTTAAAGACCCCTTCCCCGAAATCCGGATCTCCCTCTCCGAAACCCTAAAAACTGCACCTCCCGCCGACGGACACGTCCGATTCGGGCTGGACGCGTCCGCCGCCGCGCCCCAACCAACCGCCGCCCGCCATGTGTCCACCTCCGCCTCCCACCGCTCCGGCCCGGGGAGCCCGACCGCGGCCCTCCCGGCCCGCGCGCCGCCGCCGCCCGGCTCCCTCGCCCGCGCCTCGACCCCGCCGCCTTGCTCGCCGGCCGGAGCCGCCGCCACCTTGCTCGCCGGCGCGCCCCGCCACCGCACCGGGCCGCCGCGGCCACCGCGCCCTCCGGCCGATCCGCCGCCTCCCCGCCTCGCCTCCGGCCAGATCCGGCCCGCGGGAGAGCCGGATCCGGCGCCCCCAACCCCGGCCGCTGCCGTCCTCAACTTCTCCGGCGAACCGTGCCACCGCCTCGGCTTCCGTGTCTCGACTTGACTTTTCTCGCGGGTTGATTTTTCCTCTAAGTCCCAGGAATTGCAGATCCATGTGCCCTTCTTCCTAGCCCCGTAACTTTGCATCCGTAGCTCCGATTCATGCATATAGCATATCAAAATGTTCATCTCAGAGAGTACATCATTTCTTTCCATTGCATCATTTTCATTTGAGCTTATCTTGATGCCCGAAATGCTGTTAGAACAGGGCTACTTGGGATAATTGTCAGATCTGCTACTCCATTTAGCTTTTTGTCATTTTTGCCATGATTAATGTGTGCATGATATGCCCTGATGCTCTACATATGTTTTGTTAAGGGTTTTGTCATCTTTCTAGAAGTGCAACCCATGTATTTTTGTGATATGTGTGGTGAATAGTGCAAGCTTGCAAAGTGGTGCACTTGCTAATTCTGTTTTCAGGGACTTAGCAATTCCACTAAGTCCTTGACCTGTTTATCTCATGATGCCATATGTTCATGTTATTTCCTAGTGATCCGTGCCTCTTTTGAGGATGATCATTAAGGATGTTTTGTTAATATTGTAGTGATCTATCCATCCATGTCTGTGTTTGCAATTATGGAGCACCCTAGCTTGAGTCAGTCGAGCTCTACTTTTGCTACTTTCTGAATCTAGGCAGATTGTCAACTTGTTTGCAATTTTGCCGGTGATGCTGTAGTTGATCCATGCATTCTATGCTATTGTTCTTGCCATGTCTAGCTTGAATTTTGTTCCTTCTTGATGGATGTATCCTTTTCTTGCCATGACTTGCTCTGTAGTGAGTGCATCGAGCTCGTAAACATGCCTACTTGAGTTATATTTCAGCATGTGTCAGTTTTCACTAAGTCTGAAAACTGATTATGTTTTTGCTATGTTCACATGCTTGCAATTGTATTTTCTGATTCCTTTTGGCTCAAGGTCACTAAGGGACTTTTGTTAAGCTCTTTGAGTAGCTCCATGCCATGCTTTACTTTGCCATGTGCAGGTCCTGTAGCATGTAGTTTTTGTTGCTCCGAAGAGTGCTACCTGATCTGAAATTCCAGACAAGTGTTGATTTCACTAAGTCTGAGATCTGTTTGTCATATGCATTTTTGCCATGCTTGTTTGAACCTGTTAATGGATGAATTGGCCGTAGCACAGTGCTAGACTTTTGTTAAGCATCTTGAATGCATCCCTGCCATGTATTTTGTTGTCATGTTTGGGTGCTGTAGCATGTTCATCTCATTGCATTTAGATGGCTACTTGCTGTAAATCGCAGACCGGTGTCATTTTTGAATCGCTTGCCATTTCCAAACCGTAACTCCGATTCCGGGGTTCTTTATATCGTTTTCAAGCGATTTCATCTCATCTTTCCGGTGGCACACTTGATTTTCCAAGTTGAGGCCAGGTTCTTGTATTTCCTATCATATCTTGCATTTGGCATCCCGCATTGCATCCCGCATAGCATACCATCTTTGCATTGTGTTGTTTGAGTTTGCACGTGGTTGATTGTGTCCTTGTTGCTTGTTTGTCTTGTTTGGGTAGAGCCGGGAGACGAGTTTGCTAATGAGGAGCCCGTTGAGTTTGCTTTCGAGGATCCAGTCAACTCTGACAACTGTGCAAGCAAGATGATCATACCCTCGAAATCACTACTATCTTTGCTATGCTAGTTTGCTCGCTCTTTTGCTATGCCATTGCTACGATGCCTACCACTTGTTTTCAAGCCTCCCATATTGCCATGTCAAACCTCTAACCCACCTTGTCCTAGCAAACCGTTGATTGGCTATGTTACCGCTTTGCTCAGCCCCTCTTATAGCGTTGCTAGTTGCAGGTGAAGATTGGAGGCCGTTCCTTGTTGGAACATTTATTTACTTGTTGGGATATAATTATATTATCTTGTTATCTTAATGCATCTATATACTTGGAAAAGGGTGGAAGGCTCGGCCTCTCGCCTAGTGTTTTGTTCCACTCTTGCCGCCCTAGTTTCCGTCATATCGGTGTTATGTTCCCGGATTTTGCGTTCCTTACGCGGTTGGGTTATAATGGGAACCCCTTGATAGTTCGCCTTGATTAAAGCTTTTCTAGCAATGCCCAACCTTGGTTTTACCATTTGCCACCTATCCTTTTCTTTCCCTTGGGTTCTGCAGACTCAAGGGTCATCTTATTTAAACCCCCCCAGGCCAGTGCTCCTCTGATGTTGGTCCATCCTAGAGCCCCTTGCAGCGCCACCTCGGGGAAACTCGAGGGCTGGTTTTAGTTGTACGGATTGCTTATCTGAGTGTGCCTTGAGAAAGAGATATGTGCAGCTCCTATCGGGATTTGTCGGCACATTCGGGCGGTGTTGCTGGTCTTGTTTTAACCTGTCGAAGTGTCTATTATTACCGAGATACCGAGTCTGATCGGAATGTCTTGGGAGGAGGTCTATTCCTTTGTTGACCGTGAGAGCTTGTCATGGGCTAAGTTGGGACTCCCCTGCAGGGATTGAACTTTCGAAAGCCGTGCCCGCGGTTATGGGCAGATGGGAATTTGTTAATGTCCGGTTGTAGATAACTTGAACCTTAACTTAATTAAAATGAATCAACTGAGTGTGTTACCGTGATGGCCTCTTCTCGGCGGATTCCGGGAAGTGGACACGGTGTTGGAGTAATGTTTATGCAGGTTGCTCTCTAGTTTCTCGCTCGTGCTTGGCCTCCTCTTCTCGCTCTCTTTTGTGAATAAGTTAGCCACCATATATGCTAGTCGCTTGCTGCAACTCCACATATATGTACCTTGCCTTACCTATAAGCTTAAATAGTCTTGATCGCGAGGGTGCGAGATTGCTGAGTCCCTGTGGCTCACAGATTACTATTACACCAGATGCAGTGCCTGATGATTCCGCTCCAGGAGACGCGTTTGAGCTCAAGTGGGAGTTCGACGAAGACTCTCAACGTTACTATGTTTCCTTTCCCGATGATCGGTAGTGGTGCCCAGTTGGGGGTGATTGGGACCGTGTCGCATGTTGGGTTATCTTTTATTTTGGCGCTGTAGTCGGGCCATGAGTGTTTGGATGATGTAATGTTATTTATGTACTTGATTGACGTGGCGAGTGTAAGCCAACTATGTTATCTCCCCTTTATTATTTATATTACATGGGATGTTGTGAAGATTGCCTAACTTGCGACATATGCCTTCAATGCGATTATGCCTCTAAGTCGTGCCTCGACACGTGGGAGATATAGTCGCATCGAGGGTGTTACAGTTTTCTTCTTTGGTGCTAGGTCTCCTACATAACTACATGCTTATCCTCGACGAGTCCATACCTCCAATGGAGACGATGATGGCCATGGTGGAAGAAGATGCACCCCCACATGGTTCCATCAAGATGAAGATGACCACGACTTGGTCTTCGACACCTCACCTACAACACATGAGCGATGCTCCAAAGGTAAACTAGGTGATGGTGCTTCTCTTGTCCCACTAGTGGACTATCTCACCAATGATTCCTTGCATGATGTTGATCCACCTATACCCATGCTTCATGCTAGTGCGACTTCTTCATGTCATGACTTACCTATTTATGATGAATATGATGACGAGCATGTCGAGTTGCCTAGTTGTGATGCTATGCTCCATAGGATATCATGTGAAAATTCTTTTGGTCGCATCATGTTTGACAATCCATTAACCTTGTCATATGCTATGAGTGAGATATCCCATATTGCATCTTTTCAATCTCAACATAGTGACTATGCATGCCCCATTCACATAAATCCCATTTGCACTTACGGCTTAGGTGACGAGATGATGGTCATTGGCTTTTGTTTCTCTTGCAATGACATTGCCATGCTTCCTTTACATTATTTGCGCAATTCATCTACTATGCCATGCCATGATCACAATGTTCCAACTATGCATTGTTTTGGATGTTGTCAATATTGTCCATGTGATGTTTCCATTAATGCTCATGAGGAGACCCCCATAGTTTCCTCATACATATTAGGAGATTTTGATGCATTCCATACTTTGAATGATTCCCATAATTGCTTGCACAATATGCATTCCATGAATAACAATGCTCTACATATTTCCCATGATGCATTACATAATTTGAGTCTCCATTATGTTATACATAACAACAAACCTATCATGATGTATGACATGTTTCTATATCACACATCTCATTTATTTGAGCATTGGATATTTTGTGCTAACCGACACAAGCATGTGCGCATCATGATGGATGATGTGTACATCTACCACACACACACAATTTTTCCCTTTGTCTTTGTTTTGTGTAGGTACTCACGTATACTCGTCAACCTCTCAATCCCAAGAATTGACGAAACGAGCTCTTGAGAGCAAAGATGACTTGAGATCCCGTGGACTATCCTTACCACCGTTCCTTTCGTGCAACGACTACGTGCATCTCTCTCACTTGGCTCTCACACGGCTATGGGCTATATACCGCTTATCGCTTCATGCTCATTTTACCGTGTTTACTTTGCATGCTATGCTTACTTCTATGCCTTTGCCATGCAATTGTGACCCTTTCGTGCATCTACCCATGATTCACTATTATGCTACTCCTATGTGTATTTGCATGCTTGGTGGAGATCCTTGTTGCTATTGCCATGTTTATCATGTGCCTCATGCTATTGATGCTATTTTGCTCATAGCATCCTTTCATGCTTGTGCTATGTCATGTGAATTATTCATGCACACTATTTGCACCCATGACATGCTTGCCATGATTCCTTCTAGTACGTTGCATCTTCGCACTACTAGCTTGCTTGACCTAATCACTATTGCTTGCTTTGTCGCATCACCCATGTTCCATTCTTACTTGCTTTCTTGGGTTGATGACATATATGTTCATGCCTCTCACATGATATATCTTGTTCATTGTCGCTTGCCTCCAATTGTTGCATCTATGCTTATTGATCGTGGAGACTTGGACATATTACTTGTGATGCATGCTTGTTTGATTGCGCTTAATCTCTTTGGTTGTTCTCGCATCATATGCCTCCATACTATGAAATGCTCCCTTGTCCTTTCTTATGATGAGCATGATGCAAACACTTGTTGGGTATCTCACCATTCGAATGATAGGTGTTGCATTTGCACTAACCTCATTTGTTTTTCCGAGTGTTTGTCATGTTCTATCATTTTGAAGGATTCACAAGGTGGCACCATCATGAAACACCTTGGTCATGTGAAGGCGTACATGATGCACAACACCAACATTTTCGACAGTCTCATAAAGGTGAACTCATTCCCTTTGAGCCATTCTCAAATACGCATATTGGATAGGTCATTATTTCATTGTTGCCTCTTTCTTATTGTCTACATGATACATCTTGCGAACGGAGGAGCGACATTGGAGATTGGCTCTATGGACCTTCACATTGAGGAGCTCTCAAACTCATGACATGACATCGAGCATTGGTACACCAACACCTCCATATTTGTTGATTGTGTTCACACATGTCATGCTCGATGGACATTTCATACACACGAAAAATTTGCATCTTATGCATGGGTTGACTCACATTATGACTGCCTTGTTGCATCTTGTATTCCCATGTCGTCCATGATATATGAGGTTGTGCATTTCCTTAGCAAATTTGTTGTGATCTTCCTTGATGGCATATTCATACATGATGATCATATTGCTCACCATCAATTGCATGATCACATCACATTGAGCATCAATTGCCATGTTCATGCTTTTGATAAACCATCCCATTATGACATCATTTTGCACATTGGTTGCTTTGATCACATTCACCACACCTTTGTGCATACTACAAATCCTATTGTTCCGATGAATGCTTTGCATATCATTATATATCATCTTCATAAGCTTCATGTGCTTTCTCATGAACAATCTTGCCGAACGAACTCATTCTTACATGATGGACCCTTTGAGTGCGCTAACCATTGTATTTCCGAGTGTTGTTTGTGTTTTCTCTTTTTGCATGTATACTCCTCCGACGACACTTTGGAGTACTTGGATTGTGCCATGTCTTCCTCTTCGTCCAACTACAAGTCCTTCCATGATAACCGTTTCCATGGTGATGAGGTTTTCTATCCGAGGTCGGATCTTCCCCAAGGGAGGGGAGATGATGTGGAGCATCCTACGATCATCCCCATGTACACTCAAGCATACGCCATTGGACACAAGGTGAACCCATTCCTAAATGCTTCCCCTTCCCACTCGTATGAGACATGGTTGCTACCTAATGTAAAGACACTATGTGTGCTCTGGAACCGAGGAGACGACCATGGAGATGCTCGAAGCATAGGACAAGTCCACGCGGAAGCGGATCGAGAAGTGCCTCAAGTGGAGTCGCCGTGGAGCTACAGTGACCGGACATCCCGCAAGAGCCCGGACATCCGGCGCCACCAACCAGAAGAAGATAAGAGAGAGACAGACGCTAGGCGACTCTACAGCGGCCGGACATCCGGCCGACCCCCGGACATCCAGCGCCCCGCAATGGGCCAGACATCCGGCCCGTGCCCGGAAATCTGGCTCCCCCTATCCAGAGAGCACCAAGACCGACCTCTCCAGCCCGGACATCCGGCCCGTGCCCCGGACATCCGGCCACCCGCGAACGGCCGGACATCCGGCCCCCAGCCCGGACATCCGGCGCCTGTCTGCGCACAGTAAACGGGCCAAGGGACCATGTATCCCTCTTTCCCACTTACCCCTTCGTGGCTTAGACTATATATACCCCCACCTCCTTCTAGTTAGGGTTAGCATTGGTTTAGCTCATTTTAGAGATAGAGCATTGCTCATCCACATCGGATCTACTCCACGAGAGAGACCGCAGCCTCTACAGAGAAGATCCTTTTGGATTCAAGACCTCCTTGCAGAGAACATCATCAAGACCCCCTCTTGGGCGGCCTCATCAAGACCTCCTCACGGAGAAGACCGTTACCTCTTGTATCGTCTGTTGTTGACTTTGGATCTTGTATCTCCCTTTGTGTTCATGGATCTAGCGCATGTGTGATCATTTTTGTTGGTTTGAGTGTTCTCTTGTGTTCCCCTCGTGATTTTCCCCTTGTTTCCCTCGTGTTCTTCGTGTTCTTCACGGGATCCGCTCCTTTCGTGAAAAATCGGCCACTAGGGTTCCACCCTACATCAACATAGAGAGGAAACTTGATATTATTGCAATTCCTACAGGCATATATTCCTCCCTCATAATAAATTCCAGTAGCATCATTAATGAATTCAACAATATAACCATCACATAAAGTATTCTTTTCATGATCTACAAGCATAGAAATTTTACTACTCTCCGCATAAGCAAAATTCTTCTCGTTCGGAATAGTGGGAGTATCATAAGAAACTCGAATACTATAAATTGTTTCCACATTAAAAGAGTAATGTTCAGAAAAAGGGTAATCATAATCATGAAAAGTTTTATAAATATAATCATCACAATTTTTTATAGCATAAGTGTCATCACAATAGTCATCATAAATAGGAGGCATGCTATCATCATAATAAATTTGCTCATCAAAACTTGGGAGACTAAAAATATCATCTCCATTAAACATAGCATCCCCAAGCTTGGGCCTTTTCATATCATAAGCATAATCACTCTCATCATTAATAGTATGGATAGCACCAATAGTATAGCAATTATCATAACCACAATGAGTAATAGGAGCAACATCATTTGGGGGGATACCTTTTTACCTTTGCTTCTACGTCTTTTCTTTTTCATCTTCACATCATGTGTGGGTTTAACAATCTTTTTGGAGCTCCTTATTAATGAGATTGGTTGGATAGAAGGCTCCTCCTCATTACCTGATTCATCATAAGAAAAAATAGGAGGATATTGGGAAATCTATTCCCTTTCATTAGTATTCTCTTCATCTTCTAATTGTTTTCTTGACTTTATGTAATTGACAATACAAGGATTTTCAATGCAATTCACTGCACAATACATATAAATTTCCTCTAGATCAAAATCAAGAACTTTATCAAGGGAAAATTCTGGAATATCATTAGTTATAAGTTTCATTTCTTCGTAACCCAGAAGCAAACTAAGTTCATTATGATGTCAAGGGAAATCAAGTCATCACAATTTTTGGACACGATTCGATCATGAAACAATTTGCATTGGATATTTAGATGACCACGTTCATTGCAAAGTTCACAAGGATGGCTAAGAAAATTTAAATTTTCAGCACAAACATCTAGCCTTTCTTGCAACCATTTAGTTTCTAGATACTTATGCCTCTTGCAAAATCTATCTTCCCTATTTGGTGTGTACTTGCAAACCCTATGCACTCCACAAAAATGGACATGCTTATAAGAGACATTTTCATCATGACTAGTGCAATCATCATTAGTACTATGGATATTCAAAGAGTTCAGACTAACAACATTGCCATCATGCTCATCATTCAAAGATTTAGTGTCAAAAACATTTTAATGCATTCTTCTTATAGCATTTTGGCACAATTATTAGAATCCTTATTGTCATTAAAGATATTAAAAATATGAAGCATATGAGGTACCCTCAATTCCATTTTTTTGTAGTTTTATTTTATAGACTAAACTCGTGATAAAACAAGAAACAAAAAGATTCGATTGCAAGATCTAAAGATATACCTTCAAGCGCTAACCTCCCCGGCAACTGCGCTAGAAAAGAGCTTGATGTCTACTACACAACCTTCTTCTTGTAGACGTTGTTGGGCCTCCAAGTGCAGAGGTTTGTAGGACAGTAGCAAATTTCCCTCAAGTGGATGACCTAAGGTTTATCAATCCGTGGGAGGCGTAGGATGAAGATGGTCTCTCTCAAACAACCCTGCAACCAAATAACAAAGAGTCTCTTGGGTCCCCAACACACCCAATACAATGGTAAATTGTATAGGTGCACTAGTTCGGCGAAGAGATGGTGATACAAGTGCAATATGGAAGATAGATATAGGTTTTTGTAATCTGAAAATATAAAAATAGCAAGGTAACTAATGATAAAAGTGAGCACAAATGGTATTGCAATGCTAGGAAACAAGGCCTAGGGTTCATACTTTCACTAGTGCATGTTCTCTCAACAATAATAACATAATTGGATCATATAACTATCCCTCAACATGCAACAAAGAGTCACTCCAAAGTCACTAACAGCGGAGAACAAACGAAGAGATTATTGTAGGGTACGAAACCACCTCAAAGTTATTGTCGGTGTCAAAACCGACGGATCTCGGGTAGGGGGTCCCGAACTGTGCGTCTAAGGCGGATGGTAACAGGAGGCAGGGGACATGATGTTTACCCAGGTTCGGGACCTCTTGATGGAGGTAATAACCTACGTCCTGCTTGATTGTTCTTGATGATATGAGTATTACAAGAGGTGATCTACCACGAGATCGTAGAGGCTAAACCCTAGAAGCTAGCCTATGGTATGATTGTATGTTGTCCTACGGACTAAACCCTTTGGTTTATATAGACACCGGAGGGGGCTAGGGTTACACAGAGTCGGTTACAAGGGAGGAGATCTACATATCCGTATTCCCTAGCTTGCCTTCCACGCCAAGGAGAGTCCCATCCGGACACGGGACGAAGTCTTTAATCTTGTATCTTCATAGTCCAACAGTTCGACCAAAGGATATAGTCCGTCTGTCCGAAGATCCCCTAATCCAGGACTCCCTCAGTAGCCCCTGAACCAGCCTTCAATGACGATGAGTCCGGCGCGCGGTATTGTCTTCGACATTGCAAGGTGGGTTCCTCCTCCGAATACTCCATGGAAGATTTTGAACACAAGGATAGTGTCCGGCTCTGCAAAACAAGTTCCACGTACCACCGTAGAGAGAATAATATTTCCACAAATCTAACCTACTGACATGTTTTGACAGCATGACATCACGCCATGGCCTGGTCATTATTCGAACCGTTTTTCTCAACCAACACCGCACATATCGCGAGGTGGTTTTTTGACACGTCTTGTCAAAGCAGGGATCGTGTTCCCCTTATTACGGGATTCTCATCAATACGAACATGGGTAACCCAGCCGTGTCCGTTGGTATGACTCCTTGATTTTAGGTGAGTCCAAAACAGCCGCGAGGAGGGCACTTGACATTCACCCTCTTTATAAAGAGGCCAAGACCTGTCCCTTTTTCCTCTCCCGCTCAATCGAATCCTTCCCCCGCCTCAAGTTCCAACACCCCAGGCTCAGGTCAGGCGCTTCGGACCTTCAACCATGTCCGGATCCAACCTCCAAGGTCAGTGGATGCCTTCCTCTCTCACAGAGGAGGACATCAAGAAGATGAGAGAGGCCAGATATCTGATGCCGAAATTTTGCACAGGCTGCCCGCCCGAGGGCACACCATCCCCACTCCCGAACCCAACGAGACTGTTGTGTTCGTCTCTCACTTCCTCCGAGGACTAGGCCTCGCTCTGGATCCCTTTGTTAGGGGACTCATGTTCTATTATGGGTTGGATTTCCACGATCTTGCCCCGGATTCCCTCCTTCACATCTCGTCGTTCATCGTCGTATGTGAGGCCTTCCTCCGCATTACCCCTCACTTCGGCCTGTGGCTCAAGACCTTCAATGTGAAGCCGAAGATGATCGAGGGTGGCACGCAGAGTCAGAGGTGCCGTAATAAGCAAAACCACTGATGCTCCATGGCTAGAGGGTTCCTTCCCAGAGGTGTCCAGTTTGTGGCAGCGGGAGTGGTTTTATATCACAACTCCCCGAAGTGCCAAGTGGGCGGTCATCCCTGCCTTTCGCTCGGGCCCCCCACCACAACTAACGTCATGGATCAGCGAGGGGCTAAACTGGGGTCTAGTAAAGGATGTGCTGATATTGCAGAGTCGCATCCGAGATCTCATTGAGAGAGATGTCAACCTGGTCACGGTGATGCAGGTCATGCTAGTTCGCCAAGTCCCGCCTTGCAAACGTAGACCTCTCCATTTGTGGGAGTTCAACCCAAAGGGACCACGAATCATTCAGCACTTCCTCGGCATGACGCTTGAGGAGATGTACAAGTTGTTCTTTGGATCACAAATGAAGTGTCCGGACACCATCGAGGATGCGGGTCTGAGCTCTAATCGCCCGGATACCCAAGTAAGTAATCCCATTGTCAAACACACTATTTCTCTTATTCATCATAACATCATTCTGAAAAGTCGCTCTTTGACTAGGACTGGATAACAAAGGCGAAGATGCTCAGGTGTCCGGCCCCCCTTCCCGAGGACTTGGCCAATCCAGTACTAGACAGAATGCTCAAGTCGGCGCCTTATCAAGTGCCCTCGAAGGAAGATAAAGGGGGGAATAAAGAGGCCGAAAGCGAGCCTCGCTCACTAATCGTCCCAACCGGGGGAATGAGCGCCTCCGCGAAGGAGGGTAACCAGGGAGAAGAATCTGACATTCGCTCTCCCCGAGGAAAGAAGAGGACCACCTCTGGAGATCCGGAAATAGAGGTTTCCAAACGGGGGAAGAAATCTTCCCCAGAGGGTCCTGCCTCAGGGGGTACCCTTGTCGCACAGTGTCTGCAAGGGAATCAGCCCTCTACCGAGCTGTAAGTAATCGAAAAGTACTTAGTAGTGAAAATACCCTACCTTACTTCTGAAGACAATAACCGATGCTTATATCTTGTAGTTCGGATCGTAGCCCTTCTTGACAGAGTTCGTCTTCAGGGGATCTTCTTTCGGAGATGGTGGAGAGCGAAACACCTCCCCCTGCCACCCCGCCTCATGAGGCGGGCGACCCTAAAGTGTCGTCGCGGAGGGTTTCTCCGGATCCACCAAGGCCAGGGGGCAATCCCTTGGCCACCCGGAGTCCTCAGTATTCGGCTCCTAAAGAGAGAAACATGAAGAATCCGGGACCGTACAGTGTGCGGTCAGACGCACAGAAGGATCTTCTAGAGCAAGCACCCATCTCATAAGCGCATTGTACGCTAATGGGTACGGTAATTGAAAGGATTTCGTCCGCTGAAAGCGGATTGCATGAAGCTTTTATGAGTCTGCTGAAAGGCTTTGAGGTACGTGAAATAGTGTATGTTTTTGACGGTACCGCACACGTTAGGTGTGCCCTATGCAGATAGTAGCCCCTGAGACTCTGGTTGTCGTCGAAGACGGTGGCAAACAGAGGATCATAGTCCTAGGTAATAACCAGACCGCATTTATGTGCAGGTGGCTGAAGCTCCGATGGCTAGCCGGACTGATGGGTTTGCCGAGCTAAAGCGGCAACTTGATGCGGCAGATGCCGACATCGTGCTTGTCAACAAGTGACTTGATGAGGCACAGGGTAAGTGATTTCTCCGTTGATCAACGCATAGTAAGAGGAGCATGATGCCAGTATCTTTAATATGTTGTGGCTGCAGATGGAGCTGCCACCATGGAGACCCTTCGGGCAAAGCTTGCCCGAGCCAAGGAACAAGCAAGGAATAGCGATGCGGCCGCTCTAAGGGCGGTCGAAGAGCTGCGGGCCGAACAGTTCGTCCATCACCAGAGCAAGGAAAGGATAGCCAAGATGGCCATTGAGTTAAAAGATGCCGCTGACTGTTACCAGCTTCTTGAAAAAGAAAGCCGAGCAAGGGCGACGGACCTAGAGAAGGCCATGGTAGCAGCCAAGGAAGCCCGCTCTAAAATCAGAGCGATGAAGGAGGAGCTGCATCAAGCTGCGGATATCGTGGCTGGGAAGCCCTTCTTGTTGCGGACTAAGTTCGGAGATCCGAAGTATGCTCCTCTTGATCAACTATGGAGTTCTGCAGACGCCTACGTGGATTTGGCGGCAAGTGCTACTGATGCGGCCGAGTACTTCAAGGATCAAGGAGATCGCGAAGTGGAAAAGCTGTTCTGGTCACAGTTCCATGCTCCAGTGCGACCGCTGCTGTTAAATGAGCGAATGGCCGAGTGGGCCGAGCTCCATAGGTTGTCCGGACTCGCCATGAGGTCCGTTGTGGATCATCTGTGGCCGGGAGGACCAAGGCCGAATAGTTACTTTAGTTTGGTGCAACAATTCCTTGGTGCTGTGCTGCACATTGATGCTATGAAGAGGTCAGCGTGCATAGAGGGTGCGTGGATGGCCTTTGCCCGTGTCAAGACATAATGGGAAGATATGGAGGCCACCACTTTTGCAACACAGGGTTCGGCCGTGGGCCGAGTGGCTGCCGAGAACTACTTTGAAGAAGTTCTTGAAGGCGCTCGTTCGATAGAGGCTCAGTGCTCGAAGAATATTATGTTCTAGTGACATGTACTCCCATTGTAAAAACAATGTTTTATTGAGTTATCAAGGCTGTGTTTGTACTTTTGCCTGAAAGTATTATGATGCCTCCTGTGGGGCCGTTTATGTATATATGTATATAACCTAAAAGTTTGCAGTCGTCGACTTCTGCCCCCACGCATATAATGCAGGGGTGTTCGCAAAAAACGCGTATTCACACTTGATCCAATGTCTTGGTCCATTAAGGAGGTGGCAGCGCAGCGAATGAGGCAATCGAACTACATTGCTCTAACACTTTCACTTAGCCATAGGAGTTTGACGGTGGGGCTACTATATAGCCCCTGGTACTTCTGTGCTCGTCCGAATACAGGGTGCATACGTACATGACCGAGAAACGGCCCTTCGTTAATGCGGAGGAATCCCGAAGATTCCGCTGAGTCATCGAGTGGTTGACCAGTCTTGTGCTATATCATGACAGTTAGTTTTCGGCTTTCTCTACTGAGGTGCTCATCCCGATGAACCAGGGCACAACCGCAGTAGTTCTCCCAGTGATACCTTAGCCGATATAGCGGAACGTAAGGTACCAAAACATGGGAGCCGGGAAAACCCAACATTTGACCAATGACATGATTCGGAGCTGATGCATATAAGGCCAAACTCACGCCGCCGAACACTCCCTAAGGTATTCGGTCTTTATAACATATGTTGGGCTGAACAATGCCCTTAATAATAAACCCTGGGTGTCCAGGTACGTGCAATATCCTGACGTGGCCACATGCCAATACGTCGGCATGCTTCTTGGTTGTATTGAGTATCCGGAGGATGTGAACAACAAGGGACAATAAAAAAAGGTTTAAGCAGGGTCTTAATCTAAAAAGAAACCTTTGAGCGGGTCCCTGCTCCACGTCTGTGCCTGTGTCTCCGTTGTGCCGTGTCCTGGACGGGTGTAGCACGATTGTCATCTGTAAAAGAGAAGAACTTAGGTGAAAGTTGCCGTGCCAGAAAATTGGTTATTATCGATAAACCATTAAAATTCAAGATAAGTCAAGTTGAGCCGGACTAGCCCTAATTACACGTGGGAAGCCCCTGGTACCGTCTGGGAGGGCTTGATCATCAAACCAATCTCATGTATATGTAGTGGTGCACCGGACTCGTCTAACCGTATCCGTGGTCTTGACGACCTGTCATTTTTTCTGGTTGGTGAGGCCGTCCAGTGCTCGGCGGCTAAAGCCGCCGCACATTCTTCTGTGCATAGAGCACGCTTAGTATTTCCGCTAACTGTGATGGTGCCATGTGGACCGGGCATCTTAAGCTTGAGAGAAGCGTAATGCGGGATTGCATTAAAATGAGCGAAAGCCGCTCTTCCGAGTAGTGCCTGATAGCCACTTCGGAATGGAGCGATGTAGAAAGTTAACCTTTCGCTTCAGAAGTTGTCGGAAGAACCGAATACAACCTCTAGTAATAGAGAGCCCATGTAGCGGGCCTCTAGGCCTGGTATTACTCCCTTGAATGTAGTAGTACGGTGGCTTATTTTTGTTGGGTCTATCCCCATTTTGCGGACTGTGTCCTGATATATCAGATTTAGACCACTGCTGCCGTCCATGAGGACTCGTGTGAGATGGTATCCGTTTATTATTGGGTCTAACACCAAGGTAGCCAATCCTTTGTGCCAGATGCTTGTCGCGTGATCCCCGCGATCAAAAGTGATCGGGCATGTCAGGATCCCGATTCCAAGTCACATTGATCTAGCCGGTAACACCTCATATCACATTGCGGCCTTACGCACGGTATCCCCATGGTGTCGCCTTACCATGGCCCGGGACCGTTTGCGCCTTTTGGCTCACGTATATGATAGTGTCGCTAGCATCCATATGACAGAGAACCCGGGCCGACATGGCTAGTCGTGAACCCAAAGCGCCACAGGCCTATGGGGACAGGCATACATGAATCACATCGAGCATGTCGGTCATCAGCGAGTGAATCCGGGCTGTAGCACTGGGCTAACAGGACTCCGGGGAAGCCGGGCTGTAGCAGGCTAGGCAGGACTCCGGAAGTCACCGCGTGACATTTCCCCGAAGGGACAGACATAGGAACGAAATGAAACACATGCCGGCCAGTCAAGTGTCCTGAGCAGTAGTGCTGGGCTAGCAGCACTCCGGTGAACCGGGCTGTAGCGGACTACTATGGCTCAAGGAGCACTAGACTACATTTCCCCATAAGAGAGGTTGCCAAGGATAAACAACTAGATTGTCGGATCCCACACATACCAAGCATTTCAATCATACACACAATATGCTCGATATGTGTAAGTACAACATGGCATCACAACATAACTCTACGACTCAAGTATTTATTCAGTAGGCTCCGAGGACCGAGATATTACAAACATGGGTCTCATGACCCAACAATCATAGCATACAAATCAAAACACATGCGGAAGCTTAACATGTCTGAGTACAGACATCTACAAATGAAAAAGGCTAAGAAGCCTGACTATCTACCAGATCCTGCCGAGGGCACAAGATCATAGCTGAGGTAGCAAGCTAAATGTCGAAGCCCATACGGAACTACTAGCGAGACTGACGTCTCTCTGCAAAACATAAATTAAGCAAACGTGAGTACAATTGTACTCAGCAAGACTTACATCAGAACTAACTACATATGCATCGGTATCAACAAAAGGGTAGTGGAGTTTAACTGCAGCAAGCCAGCTTTGACTTAGTGGCTAACCTGAACTACGACAGCAAGCAACTCTTTTGAGGTGGCGCACACGAGTCCACATATTCACCATATCAATACACAACTATGGATCCGCTCCCATCTCCCTGCGAGAAGGCCATCCATAGCACTCACGCTTATCTTGCGAGTTTTAGAGTATCCACTTTCACTTGTCTATGAACTATGCAAGGGGTCCAAGTTTCCATATCTGAGGAATCCGGCTATTTGAATAGATAATGATAACCCCGCAGGGGTGTACTTCTTCACACACGCTCCCACCACTTATCACCATATACACGTCATGTATCTCGGCAACCTTCAAGCGGAAGCCTGGCGAGGGTGTCGGCCACGGCCTACCTAAACACTCAAGTCTCTAGTCCAGGTTTATCGCCTATCCAGGTTCCATCCGCGGGGAGTCCGGCCGAGGTTTCCACATACGGCCCCGAATGATGTGAACAGGGTTCCCGAGACACCAAACGGGCGCCCGGTACACCGTGCCACGGTGTATCTACCGCATCATAGCCCACCCCTAGGGTCAGCACTACACACGGCCACCAACACATAACCTACAAACACCAGAAACTAGGTTCAACTCCTGGACAGAGTACTAGGGTGATTAAGAAGCCGAGAGGGTCAATTAAGGATCCCAATGAGTGGTAGTAGCTATTCATGGATCACAGACACAGAACTCAGTTCCTGAGGATGGTTTCAATGAGACAACCCACCATGTACTCCTACTGGCCTCTCACCGCTACCTTTACCAAATCGTGTTCACACACTTAGCTCACATAGAGTAGGACATGTTCACACACCTCCCATTCATCCCCGATGAATCAGACCTGACACAACTCTATGCAATAGCAGGCATGACAAACAAGCATGAATGAGTAGGCACATCAGGGCTCAAACAACTCCTACTCATGCTAGTGGGTTTCATCTATTTACTGTGGCAATGATAGGTCATGCAGAGGAAATGGGTTCAACTACCGCAGCATGTAACAGTTGAATCGTTGTTGTCCTAATGCAGTAAAAGAGAGAAGGAGCGATAGAGTGGGATTGTATCAGAATGAACAAGGGGGTTTTGCTTTCCTGGCACTCCTGAAGATAATATAGTTCTTCATCGGTGTCATCGATCTCATCATCGAAACCACGTCTATCGAGAGGGGACAAATACCGGCAACATAGAAAGAAACACAATCAATGCAATGCACAATATGATGCATGATCATGACATCTCGATATGATGTGGTTTGAGCTAATGCAACTAGCAACATGTTAAATGGAGTTGGTTTGAACCCTAGGTTCAAATTCAAACTCCATATGTGAGAGTTTAAATTCCATTTATATGAATTGGCCTAAACAGCAGCCATAAGTTGTTCTAACATGCATGAAAATGCCATAAACAGATTCCTTGAATTTTTCTGATAATTTTTCATATATAAATTATTTCATTTGGAGTTACGGTTTAATTTCTATGATTTTTAGAAGTTTTGGGCATTTTCTGAAAATAAATAAATCATTTAGATTTATTTAAAAATACAGAAAAGCATTTACTGCGTCAGCCTTGCATCATACTGACGCCATATGGTCAACAGACGCCGTCCAGGTCAAACCTAACCAGTGGGACCCACTGGTCAGTGTCTCAGTGCTGTGTAGGGACGCTGACGTGTGGGCCCAGTCAATGGCCACGTCAACATGGTCAATGCTGACGCGTGGGGCCACTGGGATTAGTTAATACTAAGCAGAGACTTAATCTATGCTTAATTAGGTGGCGGGGCCCTACTGTCAGTCTCATAGGTGGTAACTAACTGCGTCATTAGCCTAAAGTAATCTGCCACGTCACATCGCCGGAGTTTACGCCGGCGGCGACCAAAACGCGGTGGAGAGACACTGGGTTGGCTCGGGTTTTGCCCACTGTCAACCAAATCGACCGTGGTTTGGTCCTATGCGTAGCTGGGACTCGCGCGCATCTGGTAGGGCAAACGGAAGGGTCTGGGGTGGAGCGAGCTCGCTGGAGTCGAGCTCGTAGTGGCGGCCGGCGTTCGGGTGTTGAGCGAGATGGGGCTACAGAGCACGGGGAGATGGATGGGTTAGTTCGGTGGTGAGCTCAGACACATGCTTGCACGGTCGTAGCCACGGTGGCGACATGACCGGCGGCGAGGAGCTGTCGGCTCCGATGGCCACGGTGGCTAGAAGGCACGGACGAGCACGGGGAGAGAGGGGAAAGAGGCAGGGGCTCACGGCGAATGCAGAGGCCACGGTGAGGCTGGGGAGAGACTGGAGCTCACGAATCCCCGAAGAGTTCGCCGGCGGCCAGAGGTTGAAGACAATGTCGGGGACGACGCTGCAGGGCTTCCGACGGGGCGCGACTCGGTGGAGAGGAAGTGGGGGTCGAGGTGGAGCCTCTGGGTCGGTCAAAGAAGCAAGGGGGTGGCGCTGGCTGCCGCTATGGCGAACGGCAGCGTCGGGTGCGCCCGGTGAGATGGGGATCAGCGAGGGAGGGAGCAGGGGGAGAGTGAGAGGGGTCGAGCGGTTCGGGACGATGCCGGGGCATTCACCCACGCGTCCAGGGGCTCAGCGCCAAGGAGGAGGAGGCGTGGCGCCTCGCGCGCGCGTGCGCTGTCCCGCCTCTGCCTACTAGCAGAGGTTAGGGATGACTGGCACCAGGCCAGTGGGATGGGCTGTCCACTGGGCCAGCCAGGTAAGCCCAGGTAATCTCTCTCTCTCTTCTCTATTTTCTATTTTCTATTCTACAATTTATTTTGGGTTTAGTTTTAACACCAAACCATTTTATAAAATCCTGAAAATAATTATGTGGCTAGAACTAGAATATACCCAACCACATAAAATGTTCCAGAATTATTGGACATATATTAATTATAATATATATATATATATCCAATGCAAATAGTTATTGAATTAATTCAAAGTCCCAAAATAAATTATTCCTGTGACTCCAAAAACATTGGTTGGGATTTCAACTCATGCCAATATTTTCACAGAATAACGGGAACATTTTCTTGGACTCATTTGATGAGATTTAAATGTTGGTTATTTTTAGAGGTTTTCTAAGGCTTGGAAAATTCCTCAATTCAAATTTCAATTGAATTTAAACATGATGCAGCAATCAAACTAGTCCAAGGCCAGGGTAAAGCTAGGGCTGTGACAGGGCAGGCCAACCAGGGGTTGAACCTAGGGGTGACGGGCTCTATGGCGCGCGTGCATGTTTACTTCTCCTCTTCGTCACATGCATCATGTTGACTGTTTTAACCTCCGGTGGGGATTTTTTCTGTCCTCCAGTGCTTTGCTGGCGAGGCTCGTCCTCGTCTTCGCTTGGTGTCTCCCCCCTTGTGTTTGGCGTTTAGCTTACCTGCTTGCTTGAAGACCCAGCATTCTCTATGGGTGTGGTTTGGAGGTTTATCAGGGGTGCCATGAATCTGACATAGTTTTTCAAGAATCTTGTTTAGGCCAGACGGTCCGTCTCTGCTGCCTTTGAAAGGCTTTTTCCGCTGACCTGGTCGAGAGCCCCTGAATCCGGCGTTTACCGCCGTATTATCTGGGCTATCTTCTTGATTTCAACGCTTGCTTTTATTGCGTCTTGGTTTTCCATTGCCATCCCTGACTTCGGATGTGCTTGGGTCGCTGGTTCTACTGCGTGCTAACCAGCCATCTTCGCCCGCGCAGAAGCGGGTCATGAGACTTGTTAGAGCTTCCATTGTTCTCGGTTTTTCTTGGCCGAGGTGTCTGGCGAGCCATTTGTCTCGGACGCTGTGTTTGAAAGCTGCTAAGGCTTCGGCGTCCGGACAGTCGATGATTTGGTTCTTCTTGGTGAGAAACCGGGTCCAAAGCTTTCGGGCGGACTCTCCAGACTGTTGAATTATATGACTTAAATCGTCTGCATCTGGAGGTCGGACATAGGTCCCTTGAAAATTAGCCCGAAAAGCGTCCTCGAGCTCCTCCCAACTTCCAATTGAGTTTTCGGGGAGGCCTTTCAGTCAGTGCCGAGCTGGTCCTTTAAGCTTGAGGGGCAAGTATTTAATGGCATGGAGATCATCTCCGCGAGCCATATGGATATGGAGGATAAAGTCCTCAATCCAGACCCCAGTGTATGTGGTCCCGTCGTATGCCTCTATGTTCACTGGTTTGAATCTTTCTTGGAATTCGTGGTCCCGCACCTCATCAGTGGAACATAGGGGGTGTGCGGCGCCCCTGTATTTGGATGTACCATGGCGTTCGGGCGGTTGTGGTATTTCGTTTTGATTTTGTGCCAGAGCACGCTTCCTAGATCCATAGATGGATCTGGTCGTACCGGATTTTTGGCGCAAGTCCTCACGTACATCGTGTGTTGACTTATGTGCGTATTTGTTATCCGCTCTATCACGGTCACAAGGTCGTGGATCCAGTCGGTTGGCCGTTTCATTTTTTTGGTTGTGTGGGCTCTAAGGCCTCGTCGTCGAATTCAGGTAACAGCTTGCGCTTTGGATAGCTCTTTGTGTGGTAACTTCCACCATACTTTGCTTCGTTGTCGAGCACTTTGTTCCACCTGCTGTTGAGTGTATTTTGTGCGGCCTTAAGCCTTTGCTTCTGCTTCTTCAGACTCCTCGCTGTGGCAATAAGCCTTCTGCGGAGGTTCTCTTGTCCAAGTGCGTTTTCGGGATGATGTGTGCATCTTCGTCCGGACTATTTTCCTCCCAGAGGGGGTTTGATGAGGTTTATACTCGGCGTCGCCGTGTTCGGACGTCGGATCCATACTATGTTCACCGCTTGCAGCTTCATCGTGCTCTGCCGCCGGGGCAATGTGGTTGTCGTTTCCTCTGGAGTCGACTGGAGTGTTATTTTCTCTTGCGTTTTTATCGTTGTTTTTAGTATGGCGGGACTTAGAGCGGCGCCGCTGACGTTGGCGCTTGGGTTGCTTCTTGGAGGGGCCATCCTCTGCTGTCTCTTCGACATTGCCTTCTTTGGGTGTATCCACCATGTATATGTCATGTGATGAGGTGGCTGTCCGGCGCCCTGTGGGCGCTGGTTCCTGTTCGTCTCCTGCATCTTCGTCCATGCCGTCGATGTCTTCGGAGTCAAAGTTGAGCATGTCAGTTAAGTCGTCGACAGTGGCTACTAAGTGGGTGGTGGGCGGGCAGCGAATTTCTTCGTCATCCATATCCCATTCTAGCCGGACATAGTTCGGCCAAGGTTCTCCTAACAAGCAGAGAGACTTTAATGAATTTAGCACATCGCCTTGAAAGATATCCGCAGAGGTGAACTCCATGATCGGCGCCCAGTCAGATTCGGTGGGCACGGATGTAGGCGGCTCGGAGTCCGTGGCCGGAGACGAATCCAGTGGTTTGGTGACACGACTCTCGTAAGGGGTGAAGTCAGTATCCGGCTCCATCACCACTGAGAGTGCGGCCTCCATGGCGGGGTCTATCCCTCCGTCATTGGATGGCACAATTTGCTCCGGGTTGAAGGCCGAAGTAGTTGCAGATGCGATCTCCCAAACACTGTCCGAGGGCAGAGTTATGTCGTGCTCGTCGTGACTGTGCGGCGCACCTGACATGGGCTCGAATCCATTGAAGATCAAGTCTCCGCGGATGTGGGCAGTGTAGTTTAAGTTTCCGAATCTGACCTGATGGCCGGGGGCGTAGCTCTCAATCTGCTCCAGATGGCCAAGCGAATTGGCCCACAGTGCGAAGCTGCCGAATACAAAGATCTGTCCGGGGAGGAAAATCTCACCCTGGACCGCATCGCTACCGATGATCGAAGGAGCCATCAAGCCTTATGGTGACGACACAGTGGAACTCTCAAAGAAAGCACCAATGTCGGTGTCAAGACCGGCGGATCTCGGGTAGGGGGTCCCGAACTGTGCATCTAAGGCGGATGGTAATAGGAGGCAGGGGACACGATGTTTACCCAGGTTTGGGCCCTCTTGATGGAGGTAATACCCTACGTCCTGCTTGATTGTTCTTGATGATATGAGTATTACAAGGGTTGATCTACCACGAGATCGTAGAGGCTAAACCCTAGAAGCTAGCCTATGGTATGATTGTATGTTTTCCTACGGACTAAACCCTCCAGTTTATATAGACACCGGAGTGGGCTAGGGTTACACAGAGTCGGTTACAAGGGAGGAGATCTACATGTCCATATTCCCTAGCTTGCCTTCCACGCCAAGGAGAGTCCCATCCGGACACGGGACGAAGTCTTCAATCTTGTATCTTCATATTCCAACAGTCCGGCCAAAGGATATAGTCCGGCTGTCCGGAGACCCCCTAATCCAGGACTCCCTCAGTTATCTTTTCTGATCGATCTATTCAAGAGTCCGTAGTAAAATAACACGAAGCTATTCGTTCCCTTCAATCTATCCTAGAGTTTGTACTAGAATAACACCTTAAGACACAAATCAACCAAAACCCTAATGTCACCTAGATACTCCAATGTCACCTCAAGTATCTGTGGGTATGATTATACGATGTGCATCACACAATCTCAGATTCATCTATTCAACCAACACAAAGAACTTCAAAGAGTGCCCCAAAGTTTCTACCGGAGAGTCAAGACGAAAACGTGTGCCAACCCCTATGCATAAGTTCACAAGGTCACGGAACTCGCAAGTTGATCACCAAAACATACATCAAGTGGATCACGTGATATCCCATTGTCACCACAGATAAGCACATGCAAGACATACATCAAGTGTTCTCAAATCCTTAAAGACTCAATCCGATAAGATAACTTCAAAGGGAAAACTCAATCCATCACACGAGAGTAGAGGGGGAGAAACATCATAAGAACCAACTATAATAGCAAAGCTCACGATACATCAAGATCATGCCGAATCAAGAACACGAGAGAGAGAGATCAAACACATAGCTACTGGTACATACCCTCAGCCCCGAGGGTGAACTACTCCCTCCTCGTCATGGAGAGCGCCAGGATGATGAAGATGGCCACCGGAGAGGGATTCCCCCCTCCGGCAGGGTGCCGAAACGGGTCTAGATTGGTTTTCGGTGGCTACACAGGCTTGCGACGGCGGAACTCCCGATCTAGGTTTCTTTCTAGAAGTTTCAGTATATATAAGAGGTTTTGGTGTCGAGAACAAGTCAGGGGGTCTCCGGCCTGTCCACGAGGTAGGGAGGCGCGCCCCCACCCTCGTGGGCAGCTCGGGAATATTCTGGCCCAACTGTTTTACTCCATGGCCTTCTTCTGGTCCAAAACTAAGTTCCGTGAAGTTTCAGGTCAATTGGACTCCGTTTGATTTTCCTTTTCTGTAAAACTCAAAAACAAGGAAAAAACAGAAACTGGCACTAGGCTCTAGGTTAATAGGTTAGTCCTAAAAATCATATAAAATAGCATATAAATGCATATAAAACATCCAAGGTTGATAATATAATAGCATGGAACAATCAAAAATTATAGATACGTTGGAGACGTATCAAGTGTCTGCCGGACATGAGGAAGACAATGGGATCCGCGGGCAGCCATTTAGATTAGGTACTCCCTCTCCAGCTGGTGGGAAATATCTGTTCTAATAATAGATAAATTGGATGTATCTATAACTAAAATAAGTCTAGATACATCCATTTCTAGGAAAAGTATTTTCGGATGGAGGGAGTATTAATTATACCAAGAGAGCCGGATTAGCACTACTTAGTTCATGTAAATGTAATGAAATCCATCATGTTTATATGAAGATCCGGCTTTTTTATACGAAATCCTTCATGCTTATATGAAAACAGTCCATGTTTGCACGAATTTCATCTGGTTGGTTAGAGTTGTGAAAATGTATGCCGTTGGCGTTTGATGTCGTCCTCCGCGAAAGGAAGCGGGAGGAAATTTGCCGGCTGCCGTTGGAGATGCTCTTATGCTGGAAATAATGGAGTCACATCCAATCCATTTGAGTTAATTGCGTGTATGATTCTCCCTCTATAAAGAGTTAATTGCATGTACAGTGTACACGTGACTAGCAGGGTGGCTACAGCTTCATACAGAAAGTTAAAAAGAAACAAGTCCATCCTTAATCTTCTATTCTAAGTACTCTGTGGGTTCCATTGTTAGTACAGTAGCGAAAGAAGTATATATTAAATAAGTAACATATAATATAAAATTTTGAAGTTAAAGATAGAATTCGAACTCAGTTCATCGCGTTGCGAGCATCCGGTGCTAACCAGTCCAGCACATTTTTGTTGTAGACCATGCTGGAGATATATCTCCATGTCTACTCTTATACTCCATCCGTTCCTAAATATTTGTTTTTCAGATTTCAAATAGACTACCACATATGGATGTGTATGTAGACATATTTTAGAGTGTAGATTCACTCATTTTGCTCCATATGTAGTCACTTGTTGAAATGTCTAAAAATATAAATATTTAGGAATGGAGGGAGTAGAAAACAGAGTTGGTGATGATGGCATGTGTGCCATCCTGCAATATAGGCCGTCGGATTTATATCTAACAGATAGGAAGGAAACTATGGCAATTTTGCAAAAAGATACCCACACCCCTCTCCATGTTTGCAAATAAGGCCTTCCCTAGTTTATCCTTTTCTCTACTCTTACTAGCAATGTGCCCGTGCGTTGCAACGGATCCAAAATAGAATAATACATGTTCACAAACTTGAAAGAAAAACACTCTAGTTCGGTGTATATATCACTAAAAATATACTCGTATTAGGTTTCGCTAAAAATATATTCCTTGTGGCTGTTTTGATGAGGTGGTGAAGGGATGTGGTTGGTTTCAAGATACTAAGGGGTCTTGTTGCAAAAATGCCACGACTTACATCATAGTTGTTAGATACAGATCTGATGGTGAGAAATGATGGATGGCAGACACACCATCATCAGCAACTGAGTCTTTTATAGGAGTTAGAGATAAAAATAGAGTTGGTGATGATGGTGTGCCTACCATCCTGTAGTATAGGCCCTCCGATTTATATCTGATGGATAGGAAGGAAACTATGGCAGTTTTACAAAAAGATACCCACACCCCTCTCCACATTTGCAAATAAGGCCTTCCCTCGTTCATCCTTTTCTCTCACAAGATAAACTACTCATATAAATTCATCTTGATGTTCCATGCAATGCATGGGTATCTTGCTAGTCTCTCACAACATAAACTACTCATACAAATGCATCTTGATGTTCCGTGCAACGCACGAGCGTCTAGCTAGTTTCTTTTAAAATAGTTATTGCGATAATTGGGTTGAAGTGATATATTTTATGTCTTCCCCGAATGATTTTAGATTCACTAGTAGTAACAAAGAAAAAATTGTCTTGTTAATTAATAGAAAACAAGGTGAAAACTATCACATGAGGCTGGTAAAAACAAGGCACACTTGGTTCAGCGTCATCGTCACTACAGCTGTGCGCTGATACGTCTCCAACGTATCTATCATTTTTTATTGTTCCATGCTATTATATTATCTATTTTTTATGTTTAGTGGGCTTTATTATGCACTTTTATATTATTTTTGGGACTAATCTATTAACCAAAGGCCGAGTGCAAATTGCTGTTTTTTTGCCTATTTCAGTGTTTCGCAGAAAAGGAATATCAAACGGAATCCAAATGGAATGAAACCTTCGCGAGGATCTTTTTTGGAACAAACGCAATCCAGGAGACTTGGAGTGGAGGTCAAGGAAGCAGTGAGGCGGCCACGAGGTAGGGCAGCGCGCCCAGGGGGTGATACGTCTCCAACGTATCTATAATTTTTTTATTGTTCCATGCTATTATATTATCTGTTTTGGATGTTTATGAGCTTTATTGTACACTTTTATATTATTTTTGGGACTAACCTATTAACCGGAGGCCTAGCCCAAATTGTTGTTTTCTTGCCTATTTCAGTGTTTCGAAGAAAAGGAATATCAAACGGAGTCCAAATGGAATGAAACATTCGGGAGAGTTATTTTTGGAACAGAAGCAATCCAGGAGACTTGGAGTATACGTCAGGGAAGCTTCGATGTGGCCACGAGGTAGGGAGGCGCGCCCCCACCCTCGTGGTCCCCTCGTGGCTCCCCTAACCGACTTCTTTCGCCTATATATGTCCATATACCCTAAAAATATCGGGGAGTAGAATAGATCGGGAGTTCCGCCGCCAGAAGCCTCCGTAGCGACCAAAAACCAATCCAGACCCGTTCCGGCACCCTGCTGGAGGGGGGGGGAATCCCTCTCCTATGCCCATATTCATCATCCCGGCGCTCTCCATGACGAGGAGGGAGTAGTTCACCCTCGGGGCTGAGGGTATGTACCAGTAGCTATGTGTTTGATCTCTCTCTCTCTCTCTTGTGTTCTTGAGTCGGCATGATCTTGATGTATCACGGGCTTTGCTATTATATTTGGATCTTATGATGTTTCTCCCCTCCTACTCTCTTGTAATGGATTGAGTTTTCCCTTTGAAGTTATCTTATTGGATGGAGTCTTTAAGGATTTGAGAACACTTGATGTATGTCTTGGATGTGCTTATCTGTGGTGACAATGGGATATCACATGATCCACTTGATGTATGCTTTCGTGATCAACTTGCAAGTTCCGTAAACTTATTCATAGGGGCTGGCACACGTTTTCATCTTGACTCTCCGGTAGAAACTTTGGGGCACTCTTTGAAGTTCTTTGTGTTGGTTGAATAGATGAATCTGAGATTGTGTGATGCATATCGTATAATCATACCCACGGATACTTGAGGTGACATTGGAGTATCCAGGTGACATTAGGGTTTTGGTTGATTTGTGTCTTAAGGTGTTATTCTAGTACGAACTCTATGATAGATCGATCAGAAAGGATAACTTTGAGGTGGTTTCGTACCCTACCATAATCTCTTCATTTGTTCTCCGCTATTAGTGACTTTGGAGTGACTCATTATTGCATGTTGAGGGATAGTTATATGATCCAATTATGTTATTATTGTTGAGAGAACTTGCACTAGTGAAAGTATGAACCCTATGCCTTGTTTGAACGCATTGCCATACCATTTGTGCTCACTTTTATCATTAGTTACCTTGCTGTTTTATATTTTCAGATTACAAAAACCTTTATCTACCATCCATATTGCACTTGTATCACCATCTCTTCACCGAACTAGTGCACCTATACAATTTACCATTGTATTGGGTGTGTTGGGGACACAAGAGACTCTTTGTTATTTGGTTGCAGGGTTGCTTGAGAGAGACCATCTTCATCCTACGCCTCCCACGGATTGATAAACCTTAGGTCATCCACTTGAGGGAAATTTGCTACTGTCCTACAAACCTCTGCACTTGGAGGCCCAACAACGTCTAAAAGAAGAAGGTTGTGTAGTAGACATCAAGCTCTTTTCTGGCGCCGTTGTCGGGGAGGTTAGCGCTTGAAGGTATATCTTTAGATCTTGCAATCGAATTTTTTGTTTCTTGTTTTATCACTAGTTTAGTTTATAAAAGAAATCTATAAAAATTGGAATTGAGGGTACCTCATATGCTTCATCTATTTAATATCTTTCATGAAAATAAGGATTCCGATAATTGTGCCAAATTGTTAGAAGAAGAATGCATTAAAATGTTTGGCACTAAATCTTTGAATGATGAGCATGATTGCAATGTTGTTAGTATGAACTCTTTGAATATCCATAGTACTAATGATGATTGCACTAGTCATGATGAAAATTTCTCTTATAAGCATGTCAACTTTTTTGGAATACATAGAGCTTGCAAGCACACACCAAATAGGGAAGATAGATTTTGCAAGAGGCATAAGTATTTGGAAACTAAATGGTTGCAAGAAAGGCTAGATGATTGTGCTGAAAGATTCAATATTTATCGCCATTTTGTGAACTTTGTAATGAACATGGTCATTTAAAGCTCCAATGCTATTTGTTTCATGATCAAATCGTGTCCAAAAATTGTGATAACTTGATTACCCTTGAGCATCATAAAGAGCTTAGTCTTCTTTTGGGGTATGAAGAAATGAAACGTATAACTGAGGGTATTCCAAAATTTAATCTTGATAGATTTCTTGATTTTGATCTAGAAGAAATTTTTATGTATTGTGCGGTGAATTGCATTGAAAATCCTTATATTGCCAATTACATATAGAAAATAAAAAAATAGAGGATGAAGATAATACTAATGAAAGGGAAAACGCTTCCCAATATCCTCCTATTATTTCTTATGATGAATCAGGTAACGAGGAGGAGCCTTCTATTCAACCAACCTCATCAATAAAGAGCTCCAAAAAGAGGAATAAACCCACACATGATGTGAACAAGAAAAAGAAAATACGGAGAAGCAAAGGTAAAAAGGCATCGCTCCCAAATGATGTTGCTTCTATTACTCATTGTGATGATGATAATTGCTATACTACTATTGGTGCTATCCATACTATTAATGATGAGAGTGATTCTGCTTATGATATGAAAAAGCCCAAGCTTGGGGATGCTATGTTTGATGAGAATGACATGTTTGAGAATGTATTTGCTGCAATTAATGTTTTTCCCAAGCTTGGGGGTTCTCTGTTTGATGAAGATGATATCTTTAGTCTCCCATGTTTTGATGAGCAAATTTATTATGATCATAGCATGCCTCCTATGTATGATGGTTATATTGATGAAAGTGGGTTTGGAAGAGTGTCAACTTTAGGAAGTAATGATCCCACTATTTTGGAGGATGTTGAATCTTATTTTTAAAATTATGAAAGTGGATTTGGAGAGGTCATGACTTTATTTAGTAATGATTCCACTATCTTGGAAGAGGTTCCAATTGATTATGATAAGAACAAAGTTGCTACTTATGATGATTATTGTGATGATACTTATGCTATAAAAGTAGAGATGATTATATTTATAAAACTTTTCATGATCATGATTACCCTCTTTCTGAACATTACTCTTTTAATGTGGAAACAATTTATAGTATTCGAGTTTCTTATGATACTCCCACTATTCCGAATGAGAAGAATTTTGCCTATGTGGAGAGTAGTAAATTTTCTATGCTTGTAGATCATGAAAATAATGCTTTAGGTGCTGGTTATATTGTTGAATTAATTCATGATGCTACTGAAAATTATTATGAGGGAGGAATTTATGCCTGTAGGAATTGCAATAATACCAAGTTTCCTCTCTATGTGCTTAAAGTTTTGAAGTTATGCTTGTTTTGCCTTCCTATGCTAGTTGATTATTGTTCCCATAAGTTGTTTGCTCACAAAATACCTATGCATAGGAAGTGGGTTAGACTTAAATGTGCTACTCATATTCTTCATGGTTCTCTCTTTATGTTTCAATTCTTATCTTTTATGTGAGCATCATTGAAATCATCATGCCTAGCTAGGGGCGTTAAACGATAGCGCTTGTTGGGAGGCAACCCAATTTTATTTTTATTCCTTGATTTTTGCTCCTGTTTAGTAATAAATAATTTATCTAGCCTCTGTTTTGGTTGTGTTTTTTGTGTTTAATTAGTGTTTGTGCCAAGTAGAACCGTTGGGAAGACTTGGGGAAAGTCTTTTTGATCTTGCTGTAAAAAACAGAAACGTTAGCACTCACGAGAATGGCTGCCATATTTTATTGGAGAGTGCTATTTAGTTAATTATTTTTTAATAGGATTAATAGAAAAATTCCTTAGGTCCACCAATTTATTTGAGAATTTTATTATTTACAGAAGTATACGTTTGATAAAGATTACTACAGACTGTTCTGTTTTTGACAGATTCTGTTTTCCACGTGTTGTTTGCTTATTTTGATGAATCTATGAGTAGTATCGGAGGGTATGAACCATAGAGAAGTTGTAATACAGTAGATATTACACCAATATGAATTTAGAATGAGTTCACAACAGTACCTAAGTGGTGATTTATTTTCTTATACTAACGGAGCTTACGAGTTTTCTGTTAAGTTTTGTGTTGTGAAGTTTTCAAGTTTTGGGTAAAGATTCGATGGACTATGGAATAAGGAGTGGAAAGAGCCTAAGCTTGGGTATGCCCAAGGCACCCCAAGGTAAATCCAAGGACACCAAAAAGCCTAAGATTGGGGATGCCCCGGAAGGCATCCCCTCTTTCATCTTCGTTCATCTGTAACTTTACTTGGAGCTATATTTTTATTCACCACATGATATGTGTTTTGCTTGGAGCGTCATTTTATTTTATTTTATTTTATTTTGCTTTATGTTTGAATAAAATACCAAGCTCTTAAATTACTAAATGTTAGAGATTCTTCATGTAGTTGCATAATTATTCGACTACTCATTGATCTTCACTTATATCTTTCGGAGTAGTTTGTCATTTGCTCTAGTGCTTCACTTATATCTTTTAGAGCACGGCGGTGGTTTTATTTTATAGAAATAATTTATCTCTCATGCTTCACTTATATTATTTTGAGAGTACTTTAGAACAACATGGCATTATAAAAACTTTCATGTAAGTGCATTGAATACTAAGAGAAGTTTGATACTTGATGATTGTTTTGAGATATGGAGATGGTGATATTAGAGTCATGCTAGTTGAGTAGTTGTGAATTTGAGAAATACTTGTGTTGAAGTTTGTGATTCCCGTAGCATGCACGTATGGTGAACCGTTATGTGATGAAGTCGGAGCATGATTTATTTATTGATTGCCTTCCTTATGAGTGGCGGTCGGGGACGAGCGATGGTCTTTTCCTACCAATCTATCCCCCTAGGAGCATGCGCGTAGTGCTTGGTTTTGATGACTTGTAGATTTTTGCAATAAGTATGTGAGTTCTTTATGATTAATGTTGAGTCCATGGATTATACACACTCTCACCCTTCCACCATTGCTAGCCTCTCTAGTACCGCACAACTTTCGCCGGTACCATAAACCCACCATTTACCTTCCTCAAAACAGCCACCATACCTACCTATTATGGCCTTTCCATAGCCATTCCGAGATATATTGCCATGCAACTTTCCACCGTTCCATTTATTATGACACGCTCCATCATTGTCATATTGCTTTGCATGATCATGTAGTTGACATCGTATTTGTGGCAAATCCACCGTTCATAATTCTTTCATACATGTCACTCTTGATTCATCGCTCATCCCGGTACACTGCCGGAGGCATTCCTATAGAGTCATATTTTGTTCTAAGTATTGAGTTGTAATTCTTGAGTTGTAAGTAAATAAAAGTGTGATGATCATCATTATTAGAGCATTTTCCCAATGAGGAAAGGATGTTGGAGACTATGATTCCCCCACAAGTCAGGATGAGATTCCAGACGAAAAAATAAAAAGAGAAAAAAGAGGCCATAAAAAAGAGAAGGCCCAAAAAATGAGAGAAAAAGAGAGAAGGGGCAACGCTACTATCCTTTTACCACACTTGTGCTTCAAAGTAGCACCATGATCTTCATGATAAAGAGTCTTCTATGTTGTCACTTTCATATACTAGTGGGAATCTTTCATTATAGAACTTGGCTTGTATATTCCAATGATGGGCTTCCTCAAAATGCCCTAGGTCTTCGTGAGCAAGCGAGTTGGATGCACACCCACTTAGTTTCTTTTTGAGCTTTGATACACTTATAGCTCTAGTGCATCCATTGCATGGCAATCCCTACTCACTCACATTGATATCTATTGATGGGCATCTCCATAGCCCATTGATACGCCTAGTTGATGTGAGACTATCTTCTCCTTTTTTGTCTTCTCCACAACCACCATTCTATTCCACCATAGTGCTATATCCATGGCTCACGCTCATGCATTGCGTGAAGATTGAAAAGGTTTGATAACATCAAAAGTATGAAACAATTGCTTGGCTTGTCATCAGGGTTGTGCATGATTTAAATATTTTGTGTGACGAAGATAGAGCATAGCCAGACTATATGATTTTGTAGGGATAGCTTTGTTTGGCCATGTTATTTTGAGAAGACATGATTACTTTGTTAGTATGCTTGAAGTATTATTATTTTTATGTCAGTGTAAAACTTTTGTCTTGAATCTTATGGATCTGAATATTCTTGCCACAATAGAGAAGATTACATTGATAAATATGTTAGGTAGCATTCCACATCAAAAATTCTGTTTTTATCATTTACCTACACGAGGACGAGGAGGAATTAAGCTTGGGATGCTGATACGTCTCCAACGTATCTATAATTTTTGATTGTTCCATGCTATTATATTATCTGTTTTGGATGTTTATGGGCTTTATTATACACTTTTATATTATTTTTGGGACTAACCTATTAACCGGAGGCCCAGCCTGAATTGTTGTTTTCTTGCCTATTTCAGTGTTTTGAAGAAAAGGAGTATCAAATGGAGTCCAAATGGAATGAAACCTTCGGGAGAGTTATTTTTGGAACGAAAGCAATCCAGGAGACTTGGAGTATACGTCAGGGAAGCTTCAAGGTGGCCACGAGGCAGGGAGGCGCGCCCCCACCCCCGTGGGCCCCTCGTGGATCCCCTGACCGACTTATTTCGCCTATATATGTCCATATACCCTAAAAACATCGAGGAGCAGAATAGATCGGGAGTTCCGCTGCCAGAAGCCTCCATAGCCATCGAAAACCAATCTAGACCCGTTCCGGCACCCTGCCAGAGGGGGGAATCCCTCTCCGGTGGCCATCTTCATCATGCCGGCGCTCTCCATGAGGAGGAGGGAGTAGTTCACCCTCGGGGCTGAGGGTATGTACCAGTAGCTATGTGTTTGATCTCTCTCTCGTGTTCTTGAGTCGGCATGATCTTGATGTATCGTGAGCTTTGCTATTATTTTTGGATCTTATGATGTTTCTCCCGCTCTACTCTCTTGTAATGGATTGATTTTTCCCTTTGAAGTTATCTTATCGGATTGAGTCTTTAAGGATTTGAGAACACTTGATGTATGTCTTGCATGTGCTTATTTGTGGTGACAATGGGATATCAAGTGATCCACTTGATGTATGTTGTGGTGATCAACTTGCGAGTTCCGTGAACTTATGCATAGGGGCCGGCACACATTTTCATCTTGACTCTTCGGTAGAAACTTTGGGGCACTCTTTGAAGTTCTTTTTGTTGGTTGAATAGATGAATATGAGATTGTGTGATGCATATCGTATAATCATACCCACGGATACTTGAGGTGACATTGGAGTATCTAGGTGACATTAGGGTTTTGGTTGATTTGTGTCTTAAGGTGTTATTCTAGTATGAACTCTATGATAGATCGATCAGAAAGGATAACTTTGAGGTGGTTTCGTACCCTACCATAATCTCTTCGTTTGTTCTCCGCTATTAGTGACTTTGGAGTGACTCTTTGTTGCATGTTGAGGGATAGTTATATGATCCAATTATGTTATTATTGTTGAGACAACTTGCACTAGTGAAAGTATGAACCCTATGCCTTGTTTCAACGCATTGCAATACCATTTGTGTTCACTTTTATCATTAGTTACCTTGCTGTTTTTATATTTTCAGATTAGAAAAACCTTTATCTACCATCCATATTGCACTTGTATCACCATCTCTTCGCCGAACTAGTGCACCTATACAATTTACCATTGTATTGGGTGTGTTGGGGACACATGAGACTCTTTGTTATTTGGTTGTAGGGTTGCTTGAGAGAGACCATCTTCATCCTACGCCTCCCACGGATTGATATACCTTAGGTCATCCACTTGAGGGAAATTTTTTACTGTCCTACAAACCTCTGCACTTGGAGGCCCAACAACGTCTACAAGAAGAAGGTTGTGTAGTAGACATGAGGGGGCAGGCACACCCCCACCCTCGTGAGCCCCTCATAGCTCCACTGACCTACTTCTTTCGTCTATATATACTCTTATACCCTAAAAACAATCAGGGGAGCTACGAAACCACTTTTCCACCGCTGCAACCTTCTGTACCCATGAGATCCCATCTGGGGACCTTTTCCGGCAATCTGCCGGAGGGGGATTCGATCACGGAGGGCTTCTACATCAACACCATAGCCTCTCCGATGATCTGTGAGTAGTTTACCACAGACCTTCGGGTCCATAGTTATTAGCTAGATGGCTTCTTCTCTCTCTTTGGATCTCAATACAAAGTTCTCCTTGATGTTCTTGGAGATCTATTCGATGTAATTCTTTTTGCGGTGTGTTTGCCGAGATCCGATGAATTGTGGGTTTATGATCAAGATTATCTATGAACAATATTTGATTCTTCTCTGAAATCTTTTATGCATGATTTAAATATCTTTTCAAGTCTCTTCGAATTATCAGTTTGGTTTGGCCTACTAGATTGATCTTTCTTGCAATGGGAGAAGTGCTTAGCTTTGGGTTCAATCTTGCGGTATCCTTTCCCAGTGATAGCAGGGGCAGCAAGGCACGTATTGTATTGTTGCCATCGAGGATAAAAAGATGGGGTTTATATCATATTGCTTGAGTTTATCCCTCTACATCATGTCATCTTGCCTAATGCGTTACTCTGTTCTTATGAACTTAATACTCTAGATGCATGATGGATAGCGGTCGATGTGTGGAGTAATAGTAGTAGATGCAGAATCATTTGGTCTACTTGACACGGACGTGATGCATTTGTTCATGATCATGCCTAGATATCATCATAACTAAGCACTTTTCTATCAATTGCTCGAAAGTAATTTGTTCACCCACCGTAATATATGCTATCTTGAGAGAAGCCACTAATGAAACCTATGGCCCCTGGATCTACTTTACATCATATTATTTTCCTGTCAACTAGCTATTGCTGTCGCCGTTTATTTTGCAATCTTTACTTTTCAATCTATACAACAAAAATACCAAAAATATTTATCTTATTATCTCTATCAGATCTCACTTTCATAAGTGACCGTGAAGGGATTGACAACCCCTTTATCGCGTTGGTTGCGAGGTTCTTGTTTGTTTGTGCAGGTACTAGGCGACTTGCGTGTAGTCTCCTACTCGATTGATACCTTGGTTCTCAAAAATTGAGGGAAATACTTACACTACTTTTCTGCATCACCCTTTCCTCTTCAAGGGAAAACCAACGCATGCTCAAGAGGTAGCATGCGCGCGCAAGTATTCTACATATCGAGGGGGCGACGGAGAAAAAGACGTATTGAGGGTGTCTGAACGAGGCACAGAGACACAATGTTTGAGAGAGAAACCAATTGACAGATTAAGATCAGATCGAGTTGTCACCCTTCTGCTGTCATTGTTGGGGTTGGGGGTGGGGAGGGGAATGGAGAGAAAGACGTATCGAGAGTGTGCGCGTTAGGCACAGAGGCACAACTAGCGAGTGTGTTTGTATGTGTGTGTGTGTGTTTGAAAGAGGAGTATATAGATTACTATCAAGATTGAGGTGCCACCCTCTCCTTCGGTGTCGGGTAGTGTGCATGTGTGTGTGTTTGAGAGAGAAGACAGTCGATAGATTAGTATCAAGATCTAGGTGTCACCCTACTCCTTCGGTGTCGGGAAGTGTGTGTGTGTGTGGGTGGGGGGGTGGCAGTGACACTTACATATCTCTTCTCCTATAAAAAACAGAGTTGGTGATGATGGTGTTCCTGCCGTCCTACAATATAGTCCATCCGATTTATATCTGACGAATAGGAAGGAAACTATGGCAATTTTGCAAAAAGATACCCACACCCCTCTCCACATTTGCAAATAAGGAATTCCCTAGATAAACTACTCATACAAATCTTGATGTTCTATGCAACGCATGGGCATCTTGCTAGTAGGGAGAAGGAGTTTGTGTGACACATATCTATATTAAGGGATATGTAGATAGCATGTGTGTGAGGCATACTTAAAGCATCACGGAGATAAACAAACGGTGTGCATGCAAGTGCCCAAAAAATGAAGCGATAAACAATGTCTACGCGCGCGTGTGTGTATGTGTGTGTGTGTGAGAGAGAGAGAGAGAAATCCCAAAACAAAAGGTGCTCTGCTAGAATCCCATTGTATGTATTCATATGGTTCCGAAACTCGAGTTAACCTTAGGCATATGTGTGAGAGACATAATTATACTTTGAGACATTAGTGGTTGTGGGTGGGCGGAATTAAAGGGGTGGGAGTGCTCGACAGAGAGAGCGTGTGTGTTTGTGTGTGAGAAACTTGTAGGACGGGGTAGAAAAACGAATTCTAACCTTGATGGAGGGACAGAAATACATGAAGTGCGTGTGTGTGATTCCGATGCCCACGGGGAAATGAGATATGTGTGCGTGTGAGAGATATTGCACAATTCATTCACGTATCACTATCTAGCGATCGTGGACGTGCATCACTTGAACATAAATAAATATCTACTTCGTATCGTGGCCAAAGGTACAATATCGATTCAATGCTATAAAGATTGGACACTCACATATCACATTTTTTCTATCTAAATAAACCTTTTCAATTGTGCATTCCAAAGTTACAGTGATGTTTCTTCAAACAACCAATGTAGCTATCATGTACATGCACCATTGTTACTCTTGCATTCGAATTCATTAGTCTTGGATGATTTAAGGTTCTATTATGAAGTAATATATGTAATATTCATATATGAATTCAACAGGAACGCAATTTATGAAATGGAGGCTATGTAATCATATGAGGTAACACTTTTAAGTAGCGGACTACAATATCCATTTCTTTTGTGGGACTACAATATCCATTTCTTTTTGTGTGCCTCTACAGTAACACATCAATGCATTATATTTAAAGTAAATAACCAATGGCACTAAATTATCTATTTACACAAGAAATACATAGGCTGAGCGTTTGATACCTTTTTTGTGAACGTGCCTCTACACCCGTATGATTGGCCGCGCCCGTGTGAACGTCCAAGTTATCGACGCATCATCTGGAGTTATTATCTTTTTTCCTGGGGTGTACTTCACACCAGTTATTAACTACTGACGCATGCCCGTGTACACAATCTCGCATTACCTTCCCGCTAGTACGGTCCAAAATTAGTTGAAACTGGATACGAACGATCCCGCGGGCTTCTAAAATTTCCGCCACCTAGTCTTTAGCATGCGGAATTCCCCTTTTTTCCTTGGTGCACAGAGAACAAAAGTTACAATACCACCCTCATCTACATAATAGGTCAAGGCTGCTTCGGTAACTTCCGGTTCCCCCCACCACACGGCACGCACATTTCCTCTCCCCTCCCACAAAAATGACTAACTCCACAGCACCAGAGCATCTTACATCACGCCGTCTGTACTTCATCGGCCTTTCTACCCCTCCTCTCTTGAAACCCTAGACTGCTCATCCACCGGCGTACCAGAGCCGATTCACTGCCAGCGGCATCCACCTCGCCGGATCTGCTTCTGCGGCCGCATCTACCCCTCCCACCTCCACTAGAAACAAGTAGACTGCTCATCCACCACCGTACCACAACCCATTCAGTGCCGGCCTTGTCCGCGGCGCCAGATCTGCTTTGCCGGTACTCTCATTAACCGCAGCGCATCTGCAGCGGCTCATTCATACTCCCGACCGGAGATGCTTCGTCCACACCCCCTGGAGCCGCCCCACCGACGCCCCCATCGATGACCTCTGCTCCTCTTCGCCGACACCTTCCTCAACCCTATCGGAGTTGCTTCACCGACACCATCGTCAACCCTACCGGAGTAGCTTCACCCATACCATTCTCAACCCTACCGGGGCCGCTTTGCCAACTCACAAGTCCACGGCCATAGATCCGCTTCGTCGCACCCTCATCCAACCTACCGGAGCAGCTTCTGAGGACCCGTCCAAGGCCGCAGATCCGCATCGTCGACACCATCCTTAACCCAACCACCAGAGCAGCTTCACCGACGCCCTCGTCCATGGCCACAGATCCGCTTCACCCACACCATAGTCCGCCCTACCGGAGCTACTCCACAAACACCCTACTCGACGGTTCTAGATCTCCTTGCCGGACCCTGAAAGCCAGCGCAACATCATCACCCTTGACGTTTCTAACCTGATTCCCACCGTCTGGCAAGATACCAAGCACTCGCCACGGCCTAGGTACTTCACCTTTAAACCCGTCCAGCATCACCTTCCCGATGTACTTCAAATATACTAACATGTCGCTGTTACCTGTTATGCTGCTGGCAAACACTAAAAGGATGATGTTTCTTCTGGATCTAACAGCTTGGCCAACCAAGATCCTGGACTGAGGCATTGCTATGATCTTGTAAGTGCGTCTCTCTCTTGTATTGTTGTGTGCCTGCCAGCGTGCTTTGCTAGGATTTTCAACCAGTAATCCCTTTGTGCAGACAATGATTTCTACTACTGGCTGCTAAATTAGATATGTAGATGTCATACATGATACTACCTCGTACCTCTGTTCCTAAATATAAGTCTTTCTAGAGATTCCACTATAGGCTACATACAGAGCAAAATGAGTGAATCTACACTCGAAAATGCATCTATATACATCTGTATGTGGTCCATACTGGAATCTCTACAAAGACATATATTTAGGAAAAGAGGTAGTACATTACACAAAATCGTAGGTTGCATGTAGGAATTCCAGTGCACTACATTAGGCTCCCTTAGAGTGCCTGCTAGTCCAGCACATAGAGTCATGGCTAGTTTATGCTATGCACACGATCGTTAATTGGTGGTTTAAATATGCGCAAGGGATATGCAATGTAATATCATGTAGAGATGTCTGAAATTAGCCATGTCAACTTGCAAATAGGGTTACACAATGAAAAAGTACAAGATGTATGTGGCAATTTCATGGAACATCGCAAAAAAAGGAGAGGCCGCGGTGAGCCTATATAGTGTGCTATGGTAGGTCACTCCTCCATTGCAATCATCGTGACATGTTATTTGTATGTTAGTTCTATTGGCCAAGTTTCTTAGGGACAGTTATTACGAGTTATCCTAAGAAAATAAGCACATGTGAATATAAGCTCAAGGTAATAAGCCAACCAGTTCTTTTCATTGCCTTCCTTTTCAGCTTATCTTTGGTATGATCAGTGAAAAGTCTAGATTGCATTATATTTTGTCATTTTTCTGCCCGTATGAAAATTAAATTGACTTGCAAACATCACAAATTGAACCCACTATAGTAATTAATATGATAGGAAAACAGACCATCACTATTTGTTCAAAATGCAAATACAAAGATACCATCTACTTGGCACAATCTACTTTGGTCAATGTCTTCCATAGAGATCCCATTGCCTAATTTAAACGAAGAACACATGATCCACATTTAAATGAAGAACAATTATTTATTGAAATTCGATGGTCCAAGTGGTTGGTTATTATCATATAGCAGCACCACTTGAAAGCATCATATAGCAGCAGCAGCTCATAGCAACTCATCATACAGCAGCAGCAGTGTGCAATTCATCATGTACCAGCAACAGCTCATAGCAATTCATCATATAGCAGCAGCAGGAGCAACTCATATCAATTCAGCAGCAACTCATAGCAATCCATCATATAGCAGCAGCAGGAGCAGCTCATAGCAATTCATCATATAGCAGCAGCAGAAGCAGCTCATAGCAATTCATCATATAGCAGCAGCAGCTCATAGCAATTCATCATATAGCAGCAACAACTCATAGCAATTCATCATATAGCAGCAGCAGGAGCAGCTCATAGCAATGCATCATATAGCAGCAGTAGAAGCAGCTCATAGCAATTCATCGTATAGTGGATCAGAATGAAAATTTGGCAAAAAATCAGAGGAGATCCTCACCTTGTTGGATGAGCTCATCCTTCAAGAGCACCTCAAGGCCACGGCCTGGGAGGAGGGGAGGGTGTTGGGGATATTACTACTAGAGGTAAACCGGCCTTATGTAGCCGGGTTGACTCCTTGAAGATTAGAAGCCCATAAAGATGCAAGGATGATGGCACTTCATGGAGGCCCAAGGCCCAAAGGCGGGTTAAAGCCTGTAAATGTAAACCGGCTTAGTCATGTAACTTGTATTGTAAGATAGGAAGGATAGAGACCGAACTGGATACGTTTATGATCCGGCTTCGGGACTTTGTAAACCGGCGGGCGTCAACCTATGTATATAAAGGGACGACCCGATAGCGGTTTAGGGACAGACAACAACTCAAGAGCCAGACAAAGCGGATTCGCTCCCTGGCCTTCGAAACCCTATCAATACCAATCACAACTAGACGTAGGCTTTTACCTTCCTTGAAGGGGCCAAACTAGTATAAAATTCCCCGTGTCCCCTTGTCCGGTTTAACCCCCTTAAGCTAACCCATAGCGATGGCTCCACGACTAAGTCCTTTCACAAGGACATCTTCCGTGACAAACCCACGACAGTTGGCGCCCACCATGGGGCTATCGCACGATGGTTTTGAGTTCTTGAAGGGCAGCTTCGATGGACTTAAGGGATACACTGTGGACCGGATGACGAAGAGTCGTCGCGGCAAGCTCTACATCGACAACGCAGGATGGGGTCCCGAGGCTGATTCAATCGAATACGGGTACCGGGTCCCCTTTGGTAGGATTCACGTCTTCATCGGCAAGATCGGCGGACCGGCCCCTGAGCCGGACATCTGCACCGACATCATCGAGACGGCTCGGCGTGCAAATTCTTCGCCGGTTCAGCCCAAGGCAAGGCATGTTTTCGTGGCTGTCATCCATGGACTGAGGTACGAGGACGGGCCGGTGTCCGATGGAGAGACCGTGGTCTGTTCGGGTGACGAGTCTTCTAGAGAGACCGAATCACTTTACCAGCTGCAAGACGGCCGGATTGAGGGACGATCCGAGGGCAACAGTATTCCAGATTCCCCTGATTTGCCAAACCGGGCCGCCATCTTCATGGCCGGCACACAATCGGCGCCTCATTCATCTACCGCTGCAGCGATGCTCTCCGGTTCAACAACGGCCACACCAGCAGGGGCAGGAAGCTCAGTGCCACCTCCAGCCCAAGTCCTGTCTGATTTGTTCGATGCTTTGGCAACGTTGATGGCCGCAGAGATGGATGCAACAGCCAGGGATCAGCACAACACGGAGATTGCAAAGGTGAAAGATTAGATAGCCCAGGCTAAAGCGGACCTGGCGACAGAGAATGCTAGGATGGCTACAGAGCGGGCTGAATTGGAAGCGCAGGCTTACCGGATTAGGCTGGATCAGAATGCTTCAGAGGAAGTCATGAGAAGAACGTATCGATCACGTCTCCCGTCAGTTTATGAACCGCAAAATCGCTTCAACACACCAGGAGCAGGAGCTGGTAGCCAACCCATACTGAACCGGGCGGAAGCGCCGGGAACAGGAGCGCCGGTTCAATCGCGCACGACGGACCCGCCTCGCCAGAACAACGTTGTGCCACAGTATGTACCAACGCCGCCCGAGCATTATTCCAACCCGTTGGACAACATTGTGGCCGCCGCTTCACGCCTGGCGGCCCTCCCAACCGACGGCGAGTCACCAGTTGTAGTGGAAGCACGTCGGGCCAGGGATCTCCTTCAAACATCACTAAATCAACAACAGGCGTATTCACACAGTCGTGAGAGGATTCATTCCACTCCCCATCCAAGCCAGAGCTATAGCAGACACGTGGAGGACGAACCAGCCGTGTCCAGTAATGCATGTCGCCGAAATTGACCACGAGGAAACAACCCGGCCGGGGGAGGCGCTAATGCGCAGGATGTTGTGGACCATGGCTGCACACATCGGGAGGCCGAGTTGGCAGCTCGACGCGGAGTGCGACAACATACTCCAGATCACCCCACGACCTCCGTAGAGCCAGGTGTGGTGTTCAGTTCCTTAGGGGTGCCGTGTCTAACCCCCACTTTGCGTAATGTGAGACTGCCCAAGGATTTCAAGGGACCTCGTAAGGTACCAAATTACACCACCGATTTGCAACCAGAGGCGTGGGTGGAGAGCTATGAGATGGCAATGGAGATGTTAGATGTGGATGAGGCGGTGTGTGCTAAATATTTCACCATGATGTTGGAAGGAACAGCTCGCACTTGGTTGAAGAGCTTGCCGACCAACTCTGTTGGATCATGGGCTGAATTGAAGCACCGGTTTATCCAGAACATCAAGGATACGTGTAAGCAGCCGATGTCAGTCGTGGATCTGGACGCTTGTGTCCAAGAGGAAGGGGAGTCCACGACCCATTGGGTCAAACGGGTCTCAGCAATTTTGCATTCATCAGATCGTATCAATGCAAACACTGCAGTGTTAACATTACAGGGCAATTGTCATTTCTTACCACTAAAACAGAAATTGGGAAGGCTCAAACGTCACTGCAATGATATGTCAACACTCATGGCCGCTTTGGTTAAATACGCTGATTCAGATAATACCAAGGATCCAGATTCAAAGGAGGATAAATCGGGGAAAGGTAAGAAGAACGGCAATGCCAAGGGTCAATAGCATAATCCGGCAGGCCATGGAAATGGTGGTAAGCGCAAGGCTGACAGTAGCTTGGACTATGTTGCAAATACCAATGCGTAGGAGAATGGCCATCGCCGTAAAGGCAAGCATCCCCAGAGGGGTGGAGGTTCAGGCCCCAATTTGGAGCGTTTGTTAAATCAGCCATGTCCAAAGCATGGATCGAAAGAGAAGTCGGCATCACATCTTTGGAAGGACTGTTATATCATGCGAGATTTCAAGAATTCCAATATGTTCCAATATGACAACGGCCCACCCGGCGGTTCAGGAGGAGGTTTCCACGGGCCGGGTTACGGAGGTGGTGGTTCCGGTTTAGGGTTTCAAGGCAACCAAACCGGGCACGTCAATCAAGGGCACCAAGGCAACCAGGGAGGTTACAACCATCAGGGGAATCAGCAGCAGCAGCAGCCGGGTTATCAGAGCAATCCCAAACAGCTGAATAGTGGGCAATATCATGTCTTCACTACTAGTTTGTGCAAACGTGATCAGAAGCTTCACAAAAGGGCAGTAAATTCTGTTGAGCCGGCAGTACATTAGTATTTGTGCTGGTCTGAGCAACCTATTTTGTGGAGTAGAGATGATCACCCACCCCGGGTTGATAATCCAGGTCACTTGGCCCTGGTGGTAGCCCCTCAAGTTGGGGGATACAAGTTCACTAAAGTGCTCATGGATGTGGGAAGTAGTATCAATATTTTGTATTATGATACATTCCACCGTATGGGGTTGATAGATAAGGATCTTAAACCTTCAAATACGGTCTTTCATGGGGTGGTGCCTGGTAAGTCTGCATATCCTGTTGGCAAGATAGCTTTGGAGGTAGATTTTGGAGATGACTATGATTCAAGGTCAGAAACATTGACATTTGAGGTGGTAAAGATCAATAGTCCGTACCACGCCTTGTTTGGGCGGCCGGCTTATGCTAAATTTATGGCAAGGCCATGTTATGTTTATCTGCAGCTCAAAATGCCAGGTCATAAGGGGACTATCACAGTACATGGAAGCAGAAAGATTGCTTTGGAATGTGAGGAAGGTGATGCGGCTTATGCTGAGTCGGTTTGTGCCGCGGAAGAGTTGAAATTATATAAGGAGCAAGTTGATCCGGCAGATATGACCTCTTTAAAAAAACAACTACGGAACATGATCCGGCGTTCAAGTTCAAATCGGCCACAGATACCAAGATTGTTGACTTTGTGCCTGGCGATTCATCCAAACAGTTCATCATCAGCGCTAACCTGGATCCCAAATAGGAAAGCGCGCTCATCGAGTTCATCCATGAGATTCGGGACATCTTTGCATGGAAACCTTTTTGACATGCCTAGTGTACCGAGGGAACTCGCTGAGCACACACTCAAGATTGATCCTAAGTTTAAACCGGTCCGGCAGTTTCTCCGCCGCTTCAATGAAGAATGGCGTAAGGCTATTGGTGAGGAGGTAGCCCGTTTGTTGGCTGCGGGGTTTATTGTAGAGGTCTTTCATCCAGAGTGGCTGGTTAATCCGGTGCTGGTTCTTAAGAAAAACGGCACTTGGCGTATGTGTGTGGATTACACAAATTTAAACAAGGCTTGCCCTGCAGACCCCTTTGCTCTTCCTCGCATTGATCAGATAATTGATGCGACTGCAGGTTGTGACCGTTTGTGTTTTCTGGATGCTTATTCTGGTTATCAACAGATCAAGATGGCGGTTAAGGACCAGGAGAAGACAGCTTTCATAAATCCCTTTGGAGCCTTCTGCTATGTTTCCATGCCTTTTGGACTCAAGAGTGCCCAGGCAACTTACCAGCGATGTGTTCAGAATTGCCTTCATAAGCAAATTGGGCGCAATGTTCATGCATATGTGGATGACATTGTGGTAAAGTCCAGAAAGGAGGAGACATTGATAAATGATTTACGAGAAACTTTTGACAATCTCCGGGTTTACAAGATGATGCTCAATCCGGAGAAGTGTGTTTTTGGTGTCCAGGCATGCAAGCTCTTGGGGTTTGTGGTGTCAAACAGAGGCATTGAGGCTAATCCGGAAAAATTGCAGCAATTACATCCTTGGCTAAACCGGCGTGTATCAACGATGTTCAACGTCTGGCCAGCCGGATTACAGCCTTGAGCCGGTTTATCAGTTGCCTTGGAGAGAAGGCCATCCCCTTATATCAGATGCTCAAGAAAACAGATAACTTTGTCTGGAGTGAGGCAGCTGATAAGGCGTTCGAGGATCTGAAGAGGCAGCTAGCTGAACCGCCTATTCTTGCAGCGCCGATCGATAAAGAGCCATTATTATTATATGTGGCTGCTAATGCCCGGGCTGTTAGCGTAGCCATTGTGGTAGAGCGCAAGGAGCTTGGCAAGGAATATCCGGTTCAACGGCCGGTTTATTATATCAGCGAGGTGCTCATTGAGTCAAAGCAGAGGTATCCGCATTAGCAGAAGCTGGTGTATGGGGTGTTTATGGCGAACCGGATGCTTAAACGTTATTTTTAGGGCCATCCCATCACAGTGGCCAGTTCAGCTCCTCTGGGCGACATCATTCAAAACAGAGAAGCAACTGGCCGGATTGCGAAGTGGGCTATTGAACTTGGACCTCACGGGCTCAAGTATATACCCCGCACAGCGATAAAATCCCAGGCGCTCGTGGACTTCATTAATGATTAGACGGAGTTGCAGGCACCGGACGAGAAGCCAGATAATACATATTGGACTATTCATTTTGATGGGCCCAGACAGTTGGAGGGCTCGGGGGTTGGAGTCATACTAACTTCCCCACGAGGTGACAAGTTTTGTTATGTCCTCCGTTTAATGTTCCCTTGTACTAACAATGCAGCTGAATATGAGGCTTTGCTCCATGGTCTTCGAATGGCTAAGGAGATGAATTTGAGCCGGGTTAAGTGCTTCGGCGATTCAGATCTAGTGGCTCAGCAGGTGTCTGGCACTTGGGATTCTAAGGACCCACTCATGGCTGCATATCGGCGAGAAGTGGACGCGGTGGCTGGTCACTTTAAAGGTTATCAGGTGGACCATATAGACCGGCGGAAGAATGAAGCGGCGGACGCTTTAAGCCGTCTTGGTTCCTAGCGTAAACCGGTCCCGCCCAATGTCTTTCTTGATGTGTTGCATAATCCGTCAGTCAAAGTGCCAACCGAAGAAGATTTGGCAATTCCTGATCCGGAGGCTCAGTTGGTGGCAGCTCTGCATGCCATACCGGATTGGACGATCCCATATCTGGTTTACATGAACCGGGGCGAGTTACCAGACGATGAAACGTTGGCTCGACAGATAATCCGGCGTTCCAAGTCCATGACCATACTCAACGGGGAGTTACATCGTTACAGTGTTTCAGGAGCAATTCAGCGTTGTGTTTCTCCTCAAGAAGGTTGTGAGATTTTGCGAGAAATCCATGAAGGGGATTGCGGTCACCATGCCGGTTCAAAGTCGTTGGTTGCCAAAGCTTTTCGCCACGGTTTTTACTGGTTGACGGCGCATGCTGATGCGGAGGATTTAGTCAAGAGATGTGATGGATGTCAAAAATTTGCCCGCCGTGCGCACGTTCCGGCTCAAGAATTGTGGATTATTCCAATTACATGGTCGTTTGCAACTTGGGGGCTTGATATGGTTGGACCCTTCAAACGTTCTAAGGACAAAAAGACCCACCTGTTAGTAGCAGTTGATAAATTCACTAAATGGGTGGAGGCAGAGCCAGTCAGCAAGTGTGATGCAGCTACGGTGGTTCAATTCATCAAGAAGGTGATATTCCGGTTTGGCTTTCCGCACATCATTATAACAGATAATGGTACTAACTTGTCAAAAGGGGAGATGGAAGAATTTTGTCAACGTGAGCACATCCGGCTCGACTTAGCATCGGTGGCTCACCCCTAGTCTAATGGTCAAGCAGAGAGGGCAAATCAAGAAATTATACGTGGTATCAAACCCAGGCTTATGGTTCCCTTAAAGCGAACACCGGGTTGTTGGGTTGAGGAGCTGCCTTCTGTGTTGTGGAGCATCAACACCACACCCAATAGGTCTACGGGTTACACACCTTTCTTTATGGTTTATGGAGCGGAGGCAGTTCTTCCTAGTGACATCCGTCACGACTCGCCCCGTGTGACAGCTTATGTTGAAGCTGATAATGAGAAGGCACGTCAAGATTCTCTGAACCTGTTGGATGAAGAGCGTGATCTGGCCGTGGCACGATCGTCGATTTATCAACAAGATCTCCGACGTTATCACAGCCGCCGGGTTATATCTAGAACCTTTCAAGAAGGTGATTTGGTGCTCCGGCTCATCCAGGATCAGACTGATATGCACAAGTTATCCCCACCTTGGGAAGGACCCTTTGTGGTCAGCAAAAATCTGCACAACGGATCTTACTACCTCGTTGATGTTCGAGAGCATGAAGACTCACGTCAATCGGAGGAGGAGACCAAGCGGCCATGGAACATAGCTCTCCTTCGGCCTTACTATACTTGAAGCCATAGGCTCTTCATCTGTACATATTTCTGACAGTGTATATATCATATAATAAACCGGAGCCTCCGTTATAAGCGGGGTATCTGTTTTTTTATATCCTGTGTGTGCTTTTACAAGATAACTGACAAAGCAGAGTTTTTTGTTAATCCGGCTTTAGCAGCTGCATAGATATAAAGAAAATTACTAGGGGGCTTGGTCATATTTGAACTACAGCTACACCTCTTGATCGGTTTTGAAACCACGAAGGGATATCACTAGGGGGCTTGGTTGTCCTCACACCATAGCTACACCTCTTGATAGGCATTTAAGCCACAAAGGGAAAATTTGTGGAGCCAAAGAGAGTGTTGTACAAAGTACAGACTCAAACATGGGCACACACTGAGCATCCCTCACAAAGTTACTTGGGGGCTCTTTTTGCAAAGCAACAAAGAGTTTGTAAGGACCCTTGTAATTGGCTATCAAGCCATGGCTTGGAAGCCGGGTGTATTCACCTAAAAACCCGGGTTAACCTGCCTTCATCAAGTAAGCCACTCCTATCCAAGTAATCCTGGTATGACCCATCGAACGTTTGACAAGTCAATCTTTTACAGACCCTGAACTTGTCACAGTTAAAACGATGATTGGTTAATTGGAGGCCCATCTTAAAAGGCTTTGTTAAATGGTTTAACTCAGAGGCCTGGCAGCCCATGAAAAGCCTCGATTTGGAGCCTGGCAGCTCGTAAAAAGCCTTGCATATTTTCCTGTTTGAATTTTGTTTGTTGAAAATCATAAGTATTTTTTGATAAACCGGCGTCCTTGACCCGGCTTGCTTCTCAACTACAAGTTGTTGGCACATGATCAATTATAAACCGGTGTTCATTAACCCGGTCTAGTTTGACTAAATCGCCAGTGTTATAAAGAAAATCCGGTGGTTATCCCGGTTCGGTTTAATATATAGACCTGCATTATGACGATGGAGTTATCAACGTTCCGGATTGGTATTAACACCTTTGCCGTATACACATTTGGTCAACCAATGAGGTATGTTATGTACATTACTTTTTGTACAAACACTTGATTATTCATCTAGATACTATATACTTCTTGGACATCATGACATGTCTAGCGGTAAACCGCTAGATACTTTTAAGTTGTTGTACCGAGGAGCAGAATTCATCATGGGTTATGCATAAATATATCCCAAAAAGTGGCACAAGATTGTCACAAAGTATTATGAAACATGCTCGATGGCATGGCAGATAACGGAGTTTCGGCTATCCTATTACATGAAGCTTCAAAGCGGCTCCAATAGTATCATTGTTTTTCACAGTAGCCATATAAATAGGCGACCGAATCAGGACTCTTCATCGCGACGGTTTGACGGTTGAGGGTCAGTTGGTGTAGGCACTTCTTCATCCCTCCCCAGACGCTGGAAATCAGCCATTGACCAATCGATTCCAGTTAACGCTTGGAACACTGCTTCCTCATGGATAAGATTGGAAGGGTTAATATCAGGGGCATAAGTGTGCTTACGAATTGGCGGCACAAGTTCTTCGACTTCATGGATGTCGGCCGGTTGTCTTTTCCCTTCTGCATCATAAAACGGTTGAAAATGGGACAAATCAGTATCATCAGCCAACTTGTTGGCTGCTAGCCGCATCTGTTTGGTCAGCCGCTGAAGATCATCATTGTTGAAGTTTGAACCGTCTTCTTTAACGCCTGGGTATCCTTTAATGATATCCTCCGCTTCAAGGTCTGGAATCCAGGCTTTGGCTTGAATAAGGGCGGTTAAAGCTCCTGCTCTGGCAGCTGCCCTCTTCAACTCGGCAATACAGGCTGGTAACATGCCCAACTTCTCCAGGGTCTCCTTAATCAAAGTTGGAGCCAGTTTGTTACAAGTTGCCGTGCTAATAACCCGCTGAGACCCAGAGTATAGCTGTTCAACCAGTGTATATGCGCTTTGAGCTTCATCCGCATATCTGTACCAAGATGAGCGATCCGAGTTCCTGCCAAAGATTTTATCAACATTTTGGTCAGTTATAAGATTCATTGACTGGCGCAACACACATAAGCAAACACTTACCAAAGATAGCAGAGGTCACAGCATTGATTTGGCGTTTCAAACCGGCTAGTTCTTCAACCACTGGCTTTAGGGCTGCCTCAGTGTCTTCAACTCTTTTGGTTAAACCGGATTTCTCGGTTTCCCATTCAGCACGCTCTTGGTTGAAGGATTCTTTCATCTTTTCCATTACGGCCAGGGCTTGGGTCAGCTCCTCTTTGGCTTTTGCAGCCTCGGCTTGTTGTGACTTCACATTTTCTTGCAAGTCAGAATTTCGGGCATCTTTGCTTTTTAGTTCAGCCTGCAACATTGAAGGTATATTCAACAAACAACATATATATGTGCTAAGTATAAATAATATAACAAGTTATACACTTCATACTTGGGGGCTAATGCCTATTTGCTCTAAAGTGCTACATTTTATACAAGTCTCCAGAAGAATGCAAGCATTATCCTTGACACTTGGGGGCTAATGTGCGTCGATTCTAAAGCGGATGTACAGATTAAAACCCGGATTAACCTTCTAAGTTAAACCGGCCTTTGGGGGGTATGCTGCAGAACGTTATCTAATTATTTCAAGATGAGTTTTATATCTTATTAGAGACCTGCCATTGCAAGGATCAATGATGACAAGTGTAAAGTGTCACAAAGACCCGATTTATGATTAATAATCATATAAACGGCCCTTGGGGGCTGCTTGGGATAGTAATTCAGTTGTAAATCAATCAACAAAGGCAGAGGAATTTACCTCATATCGTTCTTTCATCAAGTTCACCAAGCCGGCTTCATAATTCCGGTTTGAGTGCAGACGGTTTAAGAAGCCAAAATGAAGCTCATCAGTGTTAAAATGAGCATAGCTTGATAAGTCGCTACTCCATTTACCTTTATCCCGGGCAGTTTGCTCTTCTTTGGCACTGTGCTGAGCCAAAATGACGGGATGGCCAGGAGAGCTGTGGCCTATTCCAGTAATAATAACATCATCACCTTGGCCTTCAGGATTTTTGGTTGATGATACTGGAATTTCAGTGTCTTTCACCGGACTGGCCCGGTTTGGTTCTGCTGGTTCAGTATCAGGCGCAGCAGGCTCAGCATCTATTGGTTCATCGGTATGTTGGCCTTCAAGGGGTGGATCATCAAAAGTAGCTTCAGGATGAGGGCCTTTCGGTTCACAAGTCTGTTCCGGTTCATCTCTTGGTTCTTCTTCTTCGGCGACAGGGTCTTCTGGCAGATTGGTGACCCGAGCTTTCTTGCTGGGTCTAGCTTTGGCCCCGCAAACAGAATAAAAGAGGATTAACATCCTATTCAAAGGATTTATGGTGCATTGAAAGGAAAGGTATTTACAACTCACCCGGCCACAGTTTTCAAAGGGGGGGAGTTGAGTTGCTGTCGATTCACCAGAAGATGAAGGAGGTGCCACCTGATAATTTGAATCGGACGGATTAAGAGGCTGTCTGAAATAACCTGCCTTGGGGTAATAATGGTCAGAAGTAGGAGAGACCTCAGACCAGCACTTCCGAGCCGGAGTATCAGGTAAACCGGCTAAAGTGACCTGTTGGCCACTGTGCCGGGTTGTTCGGCGAGATTCATGTTGCTGAGTCTTCAAAATAAATGTTGGATCCAAGTGAGCAAGAGGATGAGAAAAGCTTACTTTCCGGACTGCTTGGCGAGTTTTTTGTGTTGGCATAGAGTCTGAACCGAAGGAAAGGGTAATTACCTCTACGTCATCAGCTTGACTAGATTCTGCGTCCTCCTGAGGAAGAACATTGTTAATGAGATGCATGAAAAGAGAGCCAAGTGAGTCAAGTTCTACCTCAACTTCTGGATCATCAGTATCATCATCAAGCTCCATATTAATCCGGTCAGCCGTTTTCCGTTTTGACGTCCGTTTTACGGCTTTGGTCTTTGGGCGGGATGGCTTGACCGCTTTGTCTCTAGTCGGCTTTGCCGCTTTCTCTATGCTTTTCCATTTCCAGAAGGGGTCATCACCCTACATATAAAGAAGAAGGGTTACAGGTTGCGTAAGTTAAAGATATTAGAGATGAAGAGGAAGTATAATGCTTATAGCAGGCGGTTTGTTCTTGGCATAGAAGGGACTCAGACCGGTTTGACTGCAGATCAGTTTCGATTCATTCAGAATCTTTTTTACACCTTCAGTGACTTCTTCCTCAGATAATTGGATGTTGCAATGGCGTTGAGGGTCATCAACCTCGCCGGTATATTCACACATTAAACCGGGACGTCGGCTTAGCGGCAAGATACTCCAGGATATCCAACAGCGTACAAAGTCCACGCCTATTAAACCGTTCGCCATAAAGGCCCGGAGTTTGGCGAATTGAGGAGCGTATTTCGCCCTTTCTGAAGAGCTCAGGCGTTGTGGCATTGGGTGAGTATTGGATAGTCTGTGATCACGAAATCCAGGGAGGGGATTTTCATCTTCAGGCGAAGTGTCTCTACAATAAAACCAAGTTTGGTTCCATTCCTTTGGGTGGCTATGATGTTTGGCATGAGGAAATTCAACTTCTTTCTGCTTTTGAATCGAGACACCACCAAGTTCTGTGTTCGGGCCATTTACGAACTCTGTGCGCCGGTTTAAGTGAAAGAAATCCCGGAACAGTTCCGTAGTTGGCTCTTCTTGTAAATATACTTCACAGAAGACCTGGAAGTTGCATAAATTGGAAACCGAGTTGGGACCAATATCTTGCGGATGAAGTTGGAAGCTGGCAAGCACATCTCGATAAAACTTTGACCCTGGCGGTTTGAAGCCACGACCTATATGGTCAACAAAGACCACCACCTCGCCTTGCCTTGGGGTTGGAGGATTTTCTGTTCCTGGAACTCGCCATTTGATTTCAGTTTTCTTAGGCAGGGAGCCGATGGTAACCATCTCATTCAACTGAGTCTTAGTAACCCAAGAACGAGCCCAGTTGCAGGCAGTGGATTTTTTCGCCATTGCGAAACAAACAAACTCAAAATGAAAGGCCGGTTTATAAATTACGCATGATTATATGCAAGAGACAAGGGAGTAAGAAACATACTGATATGTGAAATGGTGTAAACCGGAGACTAATGCAATAAGGGAAAAAAGGTAATACTAGCACAGGATTACTCAGACACTGTTAAACCGGAGCATAATTATGAAGGTAAAATGCTCCTCCGGTTTATCAGATGGCTAATGGCATAGACTGCTTATACAAGGTTAAACCGCCTATGTTGGTGTAAGGAGAATCAGATCTCACAGGGACATAGAAACAAATCTCAAAGTGACATATGAAATTTTCGGATCTAAGATAAGACAGAAAAGTAAAAAAAATTGGATCTAGAAGGGGTGCAGAACCGAAGCAACTTATGAAGGACTAGATCAGTTCTTTGCGCATAAGGGTATGTGGTGACAATGGAAGGTTAGCTACGACAAGAAGTACGTCAGATACGAAGTATTCACCTAAAGGCCATGAAAGAACAACACTGAAAGCTCTGATGAACCTCAAGAACAACGAAGAACAAGCAAACCCTAATGGATCTAAGAAAGAAAGGGGAAAAGACTTACTGCGACGGCGGAAGCAGCGGAAGGGTGCTGTGGAACTCTGGTGCGAACAGGTTGATGCAGCGGCCAACGGCGAAGCAGAGGCGGAGTTCGAAGATGATGGCGGCGCTCGGGTGCGAGGTCATCGAGAGGAAGAAGAAGAGATGAATGGGTAGCGGAAAGAAAAGAAAAGGGGTCCGTTGTCCCTATTTATAAGGCGAAGAGATGAAATGGCAAGTGCGGGAATCAAGGAGCCCCAAAATGGATAAGTTAATAAGGGTGTCACCTTGATGGCTGAAGACATATTAAATGAAGGTAATCTTCGACATCAATGGATGGATGACATCAGGACCGTTTATCATAATCTTGAAGTATGACGTCACGGCGGTTTACAAGATCGAGGTGAAGATATGAGGAAAGAATTTTTTCTAACTATAGAAGATTGACATGAACGAGTTCAAACCAATCTGGGGCCTAATGTTGGGGATATTACTACTGGAGGTAAATCGGCCTTATGTAGCCGGGTTGACTCCTTGAAGATTAGAAGCCCGAAAAGATGCAAGGATGATGGCGCTTCGTGGAGGCCCAAGGCCCAAAGGCGGGTTAAAGCCTGTAAATGTAAACCAGCATAGTCATGTAACTTGTATTGTAAGATAGGAAGGATAGAGACCAAACTGGATACGTTTATGATCCGGCTTCGGGACTTTGTAAACCGGCGGGCATCAACCTATGTATATAAAGGGACGACTCGACAGCGGTTTAGGGACAGACAACAACCCGAGAGCCAGACAAAGCAGATTCACTCCCTGGCCTTCGAAACCCTAGCAATACCAATCACAACTAGATGTAGGCTTTTACCTTCCTTGAAGGGGCCGAACTAGTATAAAATTCCCCGTGTCCCCTTGTCCGGTTTAACCCCCTTAAGCTAACCCGTAGCGATGGCTCCACGACTAAGTCCTTTCACAAGGACATCTGCCGTGACAAACCCACGACAGAGGAGGAATAAGGTGCCTTCTGCCGCAGTGTGGCATCAGCCGTAGTTGTGCGGTGCCCGCTGGAGTAGTGTGTTGGACGGACCACAGTGGAGCAGCTGCTGGAGACCATGAGAATGAGGGGCGGCGCCAGAGGGAGGAGCAACCGGGGAGATTTGGCCCAACCCGCCGGCCATGTAGCCTAGCTGGACAGAGCATAGTCGAGGACGAGGCCAGATGGGACCAGTGCCGATGGCTCGCTGGAGGAACCCTAGCGTTGTAGGCAGGGGATCGAGGTAGAGGGAAAGGGGAGAGGAGATGCAAGCGGGCAGGGCAATTGCATTGTGAGTGTAATATAGGCAGACAACAGAGTCATTTCACTATTCCCCTTCCCTTCAATTTTTGGTGAGCTTCTACCCGAAACACCCCCCTCCAAAGCGAAATAAGTTAAACCCAAGCCCATAACTCAAAAATGACTTCTTTACATCTTTTATGGCTTATTTTGACAATAAGCTCTGAAAAGGCGGAATAGAACTGGCCCTTAACCTACAATTCAATTGTGCGTGCAATGATGAATCACTCCTGCCTGTTATAGTGTACATTTAGGCATCATTATACATGGCATAACCTAATACATGTGCATTCCATTGTAGAATATGGAATATGCAATGTTTATGTTTAAATGCCCCTTAAATCTGGTCAGTCAAGTGATGGTCTTTAAGCCTCCTTATTTGCTTCTTTTCTTGATACATTTGTTCAATTGCTTGTTTGCATCAGCCAGCCATACCAGAACTGTTTTCTTTGATTACTTATTGTTCTTGACCTAACACTCTAACAGAGCTTGTCAATGATTTAAACACTAAGGGCTGCTGTAGTGGGGGCTTGTCTAACTCATAGGTGACATAAAGGTTTGGCTGTACACTAAAGTAGGCTCTCTAAGAGTACCTGGAGATCCAGTTCAAAGGTATGCCTAGTTTTTACATAGTGCACACATAGTAAATGCTCATTTCATTGTGTGCAAGTGTAAGAAATGTGGCATGTTTCATTATGTGGTGTTGTTTTGTTATAATCTCATCCTTTTGTGTTGTTCACAGACTGGAAAGTATGCATATTTATCTTCCAAGGAGACGAGTAACTAGTTTGTGTCACCTTGCAGAGGGGGTGCAATGAAGATAAGATTGAGGATTTCCAAGTACAAGATGTTAGGAAGGAGCCTTGCAAGAGAAGTAGGAGCAGTGCTGAGCCTGTTCAACCAGTTAAGGTAAGTCATTGTATCCAAATCAACAGCTCAAATCCTTGTTTGTTTCAGGCATAGTTAATTTGCTCTTTTCAAATGCTTTACTTGTCCTCAGTTAATGAGATGCCCAAACAATGATGCCTCATGTTGGGTACTTGTATAACTATTAGTTGATATAATTAAAGGCCTTGCCGTTTAATTACTCTGGCGTAGTGTGCCTGAAGCTTTGAAGTCTATTAACCAACTATTACTGCTTGAGGCTCACAATCTAGTTTATACTAGGCTAATGATTGCATAGCTTTGCTCGCTGTAGTAGGTTTGTATGAATCCCTCTTCTGTTCATTATGCTCCCTAAGACTATAATTGAGCTACAGAATGGCCAAATGCTTGCTTACTTATATGCAACGTGCTGTCTAAATTTGTAACATGTCTATGTTTTGCATTTGGCCCCAACATCATGCTCCTCTAGTGAGCTAAGAGAGATTTCTGTATGCATGCTGCACAGACTACCATTTTTATAATTTCTAAAATATCACCTGCTTATGCTTCATGACGTGTAACATTATTGTTAGTCCTATTTTGCCATGTACAAAATAGTCCGTCTTGCTCACTTCACTGTTGTAACTATATTTTTGCCCTAGTCATGTGTACTTACAGAAACATTTCAGGATGAAGTGACATCAACACAAAGATCTGCGAGCAGTGCGGCATGGCCATTACCGAATGATTATGGATTGGAATTGGAATATGCTGATGTTCTCGAGCATCAACTAGAGGTGGCAAGACAACGTGTACATGATTCTCAATGTACAATCAACAAGTTGAGACTGGACATGCAGGTATTAGATACAGGAGTCAAAAAATGAAACAAGACACTGAGGTAACCATGAAGGAATTGGAGATTTTGCAGACTGAAATTTGTGCTATCTGAATCCGGCCAATCCTATTTTCTGAAGAGATTATAGTTCAAATGGTAAGTTCTGTTGATGCGTGTCCATGATGTATGAGCTTTATTTGTCTAGTGTATGTAATTTGCTGTTTGTGTACGCTTTATTATCACTGGTGCCGAACTATAATGCCCAGTGGGTATATTCGGCTGTAATTTCTTTATTGTATAGTGTAGGATTATTCTACATTTCTATGCCTTAGTCTTTTTATTATATAGTGTATGTTTTTAGAGGCGATAGTATAGAGTAGGATAATTCTTGAATATGCTATATCGTTGAAACGGGGGCCAACACGCCCAAACATTTCCTGGACGCCATAGAAACGAACAAACATGTGTAGTCAAAGCAGGCCATAATTGGGCTGGTCAAAATAATATTAAGTGGATCCCAATTGATGTGGCCCACCGTAACAACGGCTCTTAGCAGGCCGTTAACAGGCCAAAAGCTTGATAGGACCGTATAAATGGAAATGTCCCGCGGGCCTCTAGTAGGCCGAAATATATGTCAATTTTGTCTCGGCCCTTTTACTTTACGGGCCAGTAAGAGGCCGAAAGTGTTATGGGGCATAGGAGGCCCAATTTGCAAACTAGGCTTTTAACAGGCTGAAAGTCGCACTAGGCTGAAATGATGCCCTGTGGAAGGTGGGCCCCTAATGGACCTAAAGTCAAAGGCCCAACTATTGTGCGGGCCGTTAATAGGCCGAGAGACAAAATGGGCTAGGAGTTGTCCCATTTACCGAATGGGCCGAGTACAGGCCTAAAGTCACAGCGGGCTAGAATTGGCCCAATTGCAGAATGGGCCGAGAAAAGGCCGAAAGACGTTCTAGGCCGTTAACGGGCTAGAACTGACGATGGGCCGCTAACAGGACGAAAGAAGCTCGGGCCACAATTGGGCCCAAAGACGTAGCGGGCCGTTAATGGGCAAAAACTGATGATGGGCTGGAAATTGTCAAATGTAGAATGGGCCTTTGATGGGACGATTCTATGTAACTTGTATGGATCGTGCTTGTAAATGGGCCTGACAAGTAGGCCGCTAATGGGCCGGCTCGCTTATTTTGACAGGCCTGGCCTTTTAACCTGAAAGGGCCACTGTTAGGCCGGTCCACGTGTCGACATATCATAGGCGCATCTTGCCCATTGGATGAGTGACACATGTGCCAACGCAGAGCTGACACGCGGTTTCGTCGGCCAATGAGAATTTTACACATGGAAAATCGTCATTGGTCCTGGCTGTTAGCGGGTTATCGGATCCAAAACCGTACCCGGTAGCTTAACGGCGACCTGTTACAGTGGATGCCACATGTCGGTCACTCTTGACGAAAGCACTTCCATGACGCGGCATTTATCGTCATGGAAGTGAACACTTCCGTGATGATAATTTTGGTAATGTCATAGAACACTTCTAAGAAAGCATATGTATGACTATCTTGATTCTGTCATAAAATCGTCATGGATGTACATGCATGACAGAAAACGTGACCTACTATGACAAACACGTATCATCACGGAAGTGTCTTTTTTTTGTAGTGTCATCTTGCCCATGAGGCATGGTTCGCAAGCATCAAGTGCTTCCAAAAGCCCATCAGCATGGAGTTTCTTCATGCGCTTTACACCAATATGACCTAAACGGCAATGCCACAAATAAGTTGCACTATCATTATTAAACTTATATCTTTTGGCTTCAATACCATGTGTATCACTACTATCGAGATTCCATAAAAATAGACCACTCATCAAGGGTGCATGACCATAAAAGATATTACTCATATAAATAGAACAACCATTATTCTATGATTTAAATGAATAACCGTCTCACATCAAACAAGATCTAGATATAGTGTTCATGCTTAACGTTGTGTCGGTGGGAACGACACCTATGGGATCACAAGAATCCCTACTACGGTTGCGGGGCGCGGGGTCGTGAGAAGAGTGGATCAAACAGATAGCACATGGTTCGTTTATCCAGGTTCGGGCCACGGGGATGCGTAAAACCCTACTCCTTCTTTGGTGGATTGTATATATGTGTTCTTGAGCTAGCTATGGGGCGTGAGGAGCTCCAAAAAGCCGAGTCCTCCTCCTGGTCGCCTCGGGCCTCCTTTTATAGGAAAGGGGTTGCCACAGTAGCACCAGGAGGTGGAAAGGGAACAGTGATGTGAGGTTATCCCTCGCATTACATGACAATGCGCATTTAATGCGTCTTGCCCAGGTGTCCTTGCTTTATCGGGGACGGGGGAGAGCCCTATCTCGTCCGTCGCCGCTCCCTCTCGCGTCGACACGCGCCCTGGCCAGCGGCGCCCGCGGTGCCATGTAGGCAGGCAGGCAGCTGAGGTGGCGCAGTGCTGGGTCTCCACGAAGATCTGCATGCCGCCACGCAGGTGCCTGCCCAGCTGGTTGGGTCGGCAGCTTCATGCGAACGGCGGTTGAGGTTTGACTGGCGTGGGCCTGATGGTGGCCCAACGGGTGTTCTTGGCAAGGGCCTTGCCGGGGCCCCGGCAAGGGTCTTGCCGTGGCGCCTGCTGTCATCCCCAGCAAGGCTCTTGCCGGGGGCCTTGTGGTCCTCCTTGGCTGGGATCCCACCAAGGCTCATCATCTTCTGAAGGGTGTATCTGATCTTGAATGTCTTCACAAAGATCTACATGCCACCACGGGGATGTCTCCCGAATCCTTGCCCCATGGGGGCAGTGGACTCAAGGGTGACTCACTCCGTAGGTGTGGGGCGAGCTGCCACGGCAAGGGTTTCGCCGGGTTTGCTAAAACCGCCTCCCGGCAAGGATCTTGCCGGGGGGGTCTGCTTCGTCCCCTTTTCTCTCTGTGGTCTTGGTCTTGGCGTTGTTCTGCTTCTCCTGAGCTTCGGCCTTACCTTGGCTCACCTCCCTTGCCTTGCTCAGTGTGGTGGTTCCCGTGGCTCAGACTGCCCGTGCACAGTTATAGGGGTACAAAAAGTGTACCCCTCTTTTTGTACACCGACAGGAGCCCCCGGGCCTGGGCCACACGTAAGCGCAATCGCGTCGTTGGGCTAGGCCCAAAAACGGTGCGCGGGCAGGCGGGGCGGTTTTTACCACGGTAAGTCTCTTCGCGCACTGTGCTTCCCATGCTTCCCGCGCGTGGCGGCGCGTGGGGAGGCGTGTTTGACGTGGGCGGCATGCGTGGGGCTGAGCTCTGCATGCCTGCATCACGTCGTAGTAAAGGGGGCGGTTTGCGCCTTCCCCATAAACGGAGGGAGGAGTGGAGGTGCGGCCCATTTACTGAAAGGGGCCGAGGTGTTGTCTTCAAGGCATCCACTCCCCACGATCACGGGGTGGGGAGAGGTCGCCTCACCCGTCGCCTCAGTCCTGCACGCCTGCCACGTGGCTCTCATGCGCTTGGGGTGGTGAACGGTGGAGGCGGGAAACCGGGCCGCCGCGGGCTGGGGCGGCGGGTCGGTCCCAGTTCCCTGCGCCTTTCGCGTCTTGATTGCCTGAGTGGGGCGGCCGAGCCCCCACCCCGTTCCTTTATAAAGAGCAGGAGGGGGGATGGCGTCCCACATTCCTTCATCTCCTCCTTCCTTCAGCTTCTGCTCCCCCTTCCATCCGTCATGGAGAGAGGGAATCCTGGTCCTTCAACGGTGGCGACAAGGGTCGCCGCTCAACAACGCGTCCCTCCTTCTCCTGCACCCGCGGTGGCAGAGCCAGCCATGAGGGGAAGGGGGAGGGGGCGAGGCCGAGGCGCTCGGGGAAGTGGAGGACGGGGCGGCGCGCCGGCCTCGCCTCCGCCAGCAGTTCTTCCCCCCGTGGAGGGCCACGTTGGGGATGACCCTTGCGAGTTCTTCGTCAGGCTACGCCGGCCGCCTCACCGTCGCCTTTGTCTCCCGACTCCATTCGCGCGGGAGATGGAGCTGGATCCGCCGGAGTCGTTGTGGCTACACATGAGGGGCTGCGCGATCAGTGGCACGCGGGCCCGCGTCGATTTCCCCGCCCCTCACGTGATGTTTCTCCGTCAGGGATGGAAGAAGTTTGCCCATATCCACCGCTTGACGGAGGGGCTCACTCTCCATTTTAAGCTGATGGAGGGTGGCCTTCTCTCCGTCAAGGTCTTCGGGTGCTTTGGGACCCGTGCAAGGTGTTGCATGGAGAGCTCTTCTGATAGTGAAGACTCCTCCTCGGGCGGGAGTGACGAGGAGGACAGCGGCAGCCACGACGAGGGTGGTAGGCGGCAGGATGACGGGTCCGATTAGGTGTCGGGAGCTGCTCCGTGCGGCACCGGCGACCCCATCATCCGCGTCGCCGGCTCCCTGAACTTCTCGGGGTCGTCTCCTTGGGCGGCTGGCATTGGGAGGCTGCGGAAGAGGAAGAGGGCGGGCGGCAAGGCCGTCAAGCCGGAGTGCGCGGGCACCGACGCCTTTGACGCGTGCTGATGTCCTGCCGCCTCGTCTTTGAGCTCTGCTTCCGGCGCCGCCATCACCATCCAGCCTTCGGACGGCCACCGAGATGTTCTCTTGGTGTCTTCTGCCACCCGTAGCTCGCCCAGGCACCCCTTTTGCCCTTTTCGCCTCCTTGACCTGCCTCCTAAGGAGAGGGACAAGAAAGGGATTACAGGCACCTTATCTCTTTTTAGTTTGTAAGCCTTCAGGCCTTAGCTGAATTTAAAACTTGTAATCCCATCATTCATGTTTTTCATTCCCTATGGACTGTACCTGAGTGGAATGTTTTTAATGAAAAAGGGATGCTTGCCGGGTCATTTGTCTGTGGGTAGAACCCACGACAAGGAGTAAATCATTGATATCCTTAAGATAAACATTTCCTTGCCCAGGAACAGGCCTTGCCGTCTTCCCACTTTGCTCGACCTTCCTCACGCCTTTGGCGGAGGCAGGGATGAGGCGGGTTCTGGCTCCTTGTTTCATCCTTTCGCTGCCGTGACTATGACCAAACTTGGCCCCAGGAACGAGCCCTAGGGCCTAGAGTTATGGGAGCATGGTAGCTTAGGGGAAAATGAGGTTTCACATACCTCAGTACATAATGGAATGCATGATAAGGGATGAAGAACTTATCTGAAGATGCAGCCCCCGGCAACTCTGGTTCGCCGTGGGTGAATCTTTGCTCTTGCAGCCCCCGGCAATGCTGGCTTGCCGGGGGCTAGATGTTGGTCTGTTTATCTTCTTTTCCTCCCCAAGTGGTTCGGCATGGATATCCGTGCATCCTGTGAACCAAAGAAGACAAAAGAGAGACAAAGAGATGCACACTCGACCTCTAAGCTAGGGGTTAGTCGCCGCTAAGCACTATCAACCCTAACCAAGAATGAGACTCGACCTAGCATGCATGCTATAACTTAGGGCGCCGGCGCTTCATTTATTTATGCTCAGGGTCTGCGCCTGGCTTTGTAGAAAGGGTTACATGCATCATCGGCAATGCTTGTACAAAAGGTGGCTTGCCAGGGGGGCTGGCAAGCCGCGCCTCACGGGTAAAACTTGCGAAGATGCTCAATGTTCCAGGAGTTACTCACCGGAACGGCATCATCGGTCTCCAGGCGGACTGCGTCGGGCCTGGTGACTTGTATTACCCGATAAGGGCCTTCCCACTTTGGCGTCAACTTTTTGGAATTCTTGGCCGATTGAACGCGCCGAAGGACAAGGTCGCCTTCCTCAAGGCTTCGGGCATGAACCTTGCGGCTATGGTAGCGGCGCAAGGCTTGCTGGTAGCGTGCTGCTTTCACAGCCGCCCGAAGACGATCTTCCTCAAGGAGCATTGCGTCATCTTGCCGCAGTTGCTCTTGCTCAAGCTCATCATAAGCGAGCACTCGAGGTGACCCGTATATGAGTTCAGTGGGGAGAACTGCTTCTGCCCCGTATACCAGGGCAAAAGGTGTCTGGCCGGTGGCTCGATTTGGCGTCGTCCTGATCGACCAAAGAACCGTCGGCAACTCATCAATCCAGCGCCTTCCACTCTTGTGCAGCCTGTCAAAGGTCTTGGTCCTTAAGCCTCGCAGTACTTCAGCGTTTGCCCTCTCAGCTTGACCATTGCTTCGTGGGTGAGCAATGGAAGAGAAACAGACTTTGCTACCGAGGTCTTGGATATATTGCATGAAGGTGCGGCTTGTGAACTGTGTGCCGTTGTCGGTGATGACCCTGTTGGGTACACCAAAATGGCACAGTAGTCCCTTGAAGAACTTGATGGCTGACTGAGCCGTGACCTTCCTCACTGCCTCCACCTCCGGCCACTTTGTGAACTTGTCGATTGCAACGTACAAGTACTCAAAGCCCCCGACAGCGCGAGGGAAAGGGCCCAGTATGTCGAGCCCCCAGACAGAGAAGGGCCAGGAGAGAGGAATGGTTTGAAGGGCTTGAGCTGGCTGATGAAGCTTCTTTGAATGGAACTGACACGCTTCACACCTGGTGACTAGTGTCGTCGCATCCTGGAGGGCGGTGGGCCAGAAGAAGCCTTGCCGAAATGCCTTGCCGGCAAGGGCCCTTGACCCGATGTGGGACCCACATATGCCTCCGTGTATCTCCGCCAACAGCTCCAGTCCTTCCTCCCGAGGGATACACTTCAATTTCACACCGTTCGGCCTCTTTCTGTACAGGACGTCATCGACAAACTGGTACATGGTAGATCGACGGGCTACTTTTTCCGCTTCCTCCCGCTCTTCAGGAAGTTCCCCTGTTTGGAGGAATCGTACAGTATGCTATGCCCACGCTGGAGCCTGGGGCTCGACGGCGAGGACTAAAGGCATTTCCTCCGCTATAGGAGCGGCTGTCTCGACGGCAAGAGCTTGACGCTCCGCCGGAGCTAGCCGTCCCGTGGCGGGCTCAGTGTCCCTGGCAACATCCTTGCAGGCGGCTCCGGGGAGCTCGGCGGGAAAGTACTTGTCGTGTCCTGATTTCCTCCTCTTGTTCTGCTCTGTTGATGGATCAACGGATGGCTGAGTTAGCTGGAGCACAAAGGTACCTGGTTCCACAGGTAGCTTGAGGGCAGCGTGTTTTGACAGGTAATCGGCGATATCGTTCTCTGCTCGGGGAACGTATTTAGCCTGTATACCGTCGAAATGCTCTTCCATCTCACTTCATCGACGTAGGCCTTCATCAACGGGCTCTGGTAGTCCTTGTTGACTTGGTTGACGACGAGCGGCGAGTCGCCCCTGACGATGAGCTTCTTCATTCCGAGGTCTGCCACGATCCTAAGACCGGCAAGCAGCCCTTCGTACTCTGTCGTATTGTTTGTTGACACCTCCCTGGGGAAGTGCATCTGGATCACGTACTTGAGGTGCTCTCCGGTGGGCGCGACAAGAAGTACACTAGCCCCGGCACCATGTAAGGAGAAAGCTCCATCAAAGTACATGATCCAACTGCAACTTGCCTCCTTGCCGGGGAGAGCAGTCTCTTGGGCTTCTTCGTCAGGCGTTGCGGTCCATTCTGCAATGAACTCCGCCAAGACTCGGCTCTGAATCATCGAAGTACTTTCAAACTTGAGGCCAAAGCTGGACAATTCCAGTGCCCATTCCACAATTCTTCCCGTTGCATCTGGATTGTGCAATATCCGTTGCAGAGGGAGGCGAGTGACGACAGTGATCTCGTGTGCCTGGAAGTAGTGACGCAGCTTCCTCAAAGCCATAAGAAGGCCGAAGAGCAGTTTATGCACGTCGGAGTACCTTGATCAAGCTCCCTGCAGGAGGGAACTAACAAAGTAGACCGGGTGCTGCATCATTTTCTTCTTCATCGGCACTTCAACTGGCTGTGTCGTCTCTGCATTGGTGGTGTCGGGCTCTGTCGCTGCCATTACCTCGTCACCAACCTCTCTCTGCGCCACTAGTGTGGCCCTGACCACCTGGTTCGTTGCCGCCAGGTATAGCAGCAACGGCTCCTGTGGCCTAGGCGCAACTAGTATTGGCGCGGGGGAGAGGTACTTCTTCAAATCTTGCAATGCTACTTCGGCTTCTGGCGTCCACTGCATCGGGCCCGCCTTTTTCAGGATCTTGAAAAAGGGAAGGGCGCGCTCGGCAGACTTGGAAATGAATCTGCCCATGGCGGCGACGCAACCAGCAAGCCGACACACATCCTTGATTCGCTTGGGTGCTTCAATCTGCTCTATAGCTTTGATCTTGTCCGGATTGGCCTCTATCCCATGTTGTGACACAAAGAACCCGAGAAGCTTGCCGGACGGGACGCCAAAGACGCACTTCTCAGGGTTCAGCTTGAGATTGATCTTGCACAAGTTTGCAAATGTTTCTTGCAAATCCGGTATGATGGTTGCCCTGTCCTTGGTTTTGACCACTATGTCATCCATATAAGCTTCCATATTTCTATGGAGCTGGGGTTCAAAACCAATCTGGACCTCCCTTGCAAATGTCGAACCAGCACTCTTCAGCCCGAAAGGCATCCGCATGAAACAATACGTACCACATGGGGTGATGAATGCTGTTTTCTCTTCGTCTTCTCTTGTCATGAAGATCTGGTGGTAGCCGGAGTAGGCATCGAGGAATGACAACAGATCACACCCAGCTATGGAGTCAACAATCTGGTCGATGCGCGGCAATGGGAAGGGGTCCTTAGGACAAGCCTTATTGATATCTGTGTAATCAATACACAGCCTCCACTTCCCATTAGCCTTAAGCACTATGACCGGATTAGCCAACCACGTTGGATGGAGCACTCCTCTTACCAAACCCGTTGCTTCCAGTTTCTGGATCTCCTCTGTGATGAACTCTTGTCGTTCCAAAGCTTGCTTTCTGACCTTCTGCTTGACGGGCCGCGCATGAGGACAGACAGCAAGGTGGTGCTCAATCACCTCCCTGGGAACGCCGGGGATGTCGGAAGCTTGCCATGCAAACACATCGACATTCGCCCGCAGGAAGGTGACGAGCGCGTCTTCCTATTTGTCGTCAAGGGTGGAGCTTATGGTGAAAGCCCCTCCTGTGCCGTCTTCATTGACAGGAACCTTCTTGGTTCCCGGCGGTATGGCCCTGGGCTTCTTGTTTCCGTCGGTGGAGCTCTCTGGCACGTCCTTGACGGGAGCGCTACACTCCGAAGAGGTGCGCTTGCCGGAGTGGGTATCCGAGATCTCACCGGTCTTCTTCTTCTTCCCTCCCAGGGTCCCAGCGGCAGGAGCAAGTGCCCTAGTGGCGGCAGCTGCTGCAACTGCTTGCTGGTATAGTTGGTCAGCGCAAATCAGCGCATCTTTCTTATCGGAGGGGATGGTGATGATCGTCACAGGTCCTGGCATCTTTAGGGTGTTGTAGGCGTAGTGTGACGCCGCCATGAACTTGGCCAGCACTGGGCGGCCAAGGATCCCATTGTAGGGCAAGGGGATCTTGGCAACATCAAACACAATCCTCTCCATCCTGTAGTTCAGATTGCTTCCAAAAGTCACGGGCAGCATGAACTTTCCCTTAGGTTGGCTTCTTCCCGGGTTGACCCCCTGAAATGTGCCCGTCTCCTCGAGGTCTCCATCAGGAATCTGCAGTTTCTCGATCACGGCAGGCGAGATTAAGTTCAGACCGGCCCCGCCATCGACTAGCATCTTTGTCACCTTGAGGTTGCGTATTGTTGGTGAAACCAACAATGGCAAGCACCCGACCGCAGTAATGCGATCAGGGTGATCCTCAATGTCAAAAATGATAGGTATGCTCGACCACTTCAGCGGCCTTTGGGCATCAAACGACGGCTCTGCCGCTGTAATCTCTCGCGCCCACTGTTTAAGCTGGCGGTGAGAAGTATGCGGCGAGGCGCCGCCGTCGATGCACATGGCCTCTGTAGCTTTCTGAAACTCTTGGTCGCCGGATTTGTCGTCCTCTTCATGATCGTCGTCTTTTGGCTTTTTGTCACGGCCCCGGGCGGGCCTCTCCTGTTGTTTATCCTTGCCGCGACGGCCCGCCTGGCCGTCACGCTTCTTGCCAGACCCCTCAGCATCGTCTTGGCCCTTCTCCTTGTCCTGCCTCTCATATTCAGCCCTCTGCTTCTCAGCGAGGAGCTCAACCTGTCGGCAGTCTTGGAGAGCAGGGCCTTTGGTGTGATGGATCTTGCAGTATCGCTTGTCGGAGTTCCCCAGCTTCTCGGCAACCGCCAAGGCCCGGCAGGCGACACATCCGGCAATTTCCTTGCCGGGGTCATCTGCCTTGGTTTTCTTGGTGGAGCCGGTGTCACCAGATCCCTCGACGGCAAGCACGGCTTTACCTTTGCGCTTCCTGTTGCGGCGCCGGCCCTTCTTCGCCAGGGCGGCAGTATCTTCATCTGAGGAGTCGGTTTCCACGCCGGCGTCTTCGCCGGGGTACTTCCTTCCCTCTTCAGCCCGGGCACATCTGTTAGCAAGAACATAGAGTTCTGCTACATCTTTCACCTTGTTCATTGCCAGCTCTTCGCGCATCTTGCGGTTACGCACGTTCTGATGGAACACGCTGATGATGGCGGCAGGGTGAACATCAGGGATATTGTACTGTATCCAGTTGAACCTCTGTATATACTTGCGGAGACTCTCGCCTCCCTTCTGGGGAATGACGTGCAGGTCGCTCGCTTGGCCATGGGCTTGGTGGCCTCCAGTAAAGGCGCCCACAAACTCATGGCACAAATCCGACCAGGAGGAAATAGAGTCTACCTGCAAGTGCATCAACCATGACATGGCATTGGGTTTAAGAGCCAACGGAAAGTAATTCGCAAGCACCTTATCATCGCGGGCTCCGGCAGCTTGCATCGCAATGGTGTAGATGCTGAGGAACTCGGACGGGTGGGTCTTGCCGCTAAACTTTTCGCCCACGTCAGGTTTGAAGGTGCGGTGAGTGGGCCACTAGAACTGCCGCAGCTCACGGGTAATAGCCGGACAGCCCACCTCATAAGGTAGGCCTCCAGGGCTCTCCGGTGTCGGGTGGTTCACAGCAGGCCCTGCTCGCCTGTCTGACTGGTGGCGCGCTCCGCGCCGGCGCTCGATAGTGGTTCGAGCGTCTTCATGTTGTCGTTCCCGAAGGACTTGGCGCTGGTCGTAGTGGGTCCGTGGGTCGGACGACGCTATGGAGATTTCATCGCCCGCAACGTCGCAATGGGCTGGCGTCCGCGGTACCGGGCGAGGAGGAGGCGAGTGCACCGTGGTCGCGGCGCCGCCGGCTTTCCAGCCACTGGTGCGTGGGACTCCGTCGGAGCATCGACCCGGGGGCTCCACCGGACTCGGTTCGTCTTTGTTGGCCACCGCAACAAGGCTTCGGATAGTGGCTCTCCATTCGTCGAGTTTCCTCATAGTGGGAGGAAAATCGAGGAGCAACTGCGCGCGCGCCAGGGCTTCTGCTGGCGTTGGTGGCAGCAAAACCTGCACGGATCACGACGCGCTTCGACTTCTGACCATGTCAGAAGGAGCTCTATCACGACCCCGCAGTCGCATGCCATCTTCACCAGCGCCTCGGCGAGCGGGCAGGTCTTCTACCTCCCGGGGGTGGCGCTCGGGGCTCTTCGGCGTGGTTGCGCCGTTAGTCGCGCGCCGCTTGAGAGGAGCGCGCCGTCGGCGCTGGCGTGGGAGTCTTGGAGGCCCTCGCATCGCCTTCGGGCGGGGCGGTAGCGATCTTGGAAGGCCTCGCGCCACCCGCGGAGGGCCTGGCTCCGTCTTTGGATTTGGCGGCGTGCGGCCCGTTACCAGGCGCACGAACATCGCCGCCTCCCAAACTCCGGTTGCTGGGACGGTGTTGGTGTTCGCGAACGGCGCCCCGGGTCCTTTCTGCGACCGGTTCACTGCTCGCCTGCATCGGGACAGGATGTCCGGCCTCCGACGGGCCAACTGCCACCGTCGTCTTCTTCTTGGGCGCCATGACGATGAAGAAGCGTCGAACTAACTGCTAAAGCCGATTCTCACAACTGCGCCTCCTACCTGGCGCGCCAAAGATGTCGGTGGGAACGACACCTATGGGATCACAAGAATCCCTACTACGGTTGCGGGGCGTGGGGTCGTGATAAGAGCGGATCAAACAGATAGCACACGGTTCGTTTATCCAGGTTCGGGCCGCGGGGATGCATAAAACCCTACTCCTGCTTTGGTGGATTGTATATCTGTGTTCTTGAGCTAGCTATGGGGCGTGAGGAGCTCCAAAAGCCGAATCCTCCTCCTGGTCGCCTCGGGCCTCCTTTTATAGGAAAGGGGTTGCCATAGTAGCACCAGGAGGTGGAAAGGGAACAGTGATGTGAGGTTATCCCTCGCATTACATGACAAGGCACATTTAATGCGTCTTGCCCAGGTGTCCTTGCTTTATCGGGGACGGGGGAGAGCCCTGTCTCGTCCGTCGCCGCTCCCTCTCGCGTCGACACGCGCCCTGGCCAGCGGCGCCCGCGGTGCCATGTAGGCAGGCAGGTAGCTGAGGTGGCGCAGTGCTGGGTCTCCACAAAGATCTACATGCCACCACGCAGGTGCCTGCCCAGCTGGTTGGGTCGGCAGCTGCATGCGAACGGCGGTGGAGGTTTGACTGGCGTGGGCCTGATGGTGGCCCAACGGGTGTTCTTGGCAAGGGCCTTGTGGGGCCCCCGGCAAGGGTCTTGCCGTGGCGCCTGCTGTCATCCCCAGCAAGGCTCTTGCCGGGGGCCTTGTGGTCCTCCTTGGCTGGGATCCCGCCAAGGATCATCATCTTCTGAAGGGTGTATCTGATCTCGAATGTCTTCACAAAGATCTGCATGCCACCATGGGGATGTCTCCCGAATCCTTGCCCCATGGGGGCAGTGGACTCAAGGGTGACTCACTCCGTAGGTGTGGGGCAAGCTGCCACGGCAAGGGTTTCGCCGGGTTTGCTAAAACCGCCTCCCGGCAAGGATCTTGCCGGGGGGGTCCGCTTCGTCCCCTTTGCTCTCTATGGTCTTGGTCTTGGCGTCGTTCTGCTTCTCCTGAGCTTTGGCCTTACCTTGGCTCACCTCCCTTGCCTTGCTCAGTGTGGTGGTGCCCGTGGCTCAGACTGCCCGTGCACAGTTATAGGGGTACAGAAAGTGTACCCCTCTTTTTGTACACCGACACGCTGGCACCAAATAAAAATTATTCAGGTCTAAAACTAATCCTGAAGGTAGATGTAGAGGTAGTGTGCCGACCGCAATCACATCAACTTTGGAACCATTTCCCACACGCATCGTGACCTCATCCTTAGCCAATCTTCGCTTAATCCGTAGCCCCTGTTTCGAGTTGCAAATATGAGCAACAGAACCAGTATCAAATACCCAAGCACTATTGCGAGCATTAGTAAGGTACACATCAATAACATGTATATCAAATATACCTTTCACTTTGCCATCCTTCTTATCCGCCAAATACTTGGGGCAGTTCCGCTTCCAGTGACCAGTCCCTTTGCAGTAGAAACACTCAGTCTCAGGCTTAGGTCCAGACTTGGGCTTCTTCACTTGAGCAACAACTTGCTTGCTCTTATTCTTGAAGTTGCCCTTCTTCCCTTTGCCCTTCTTCTTGAAACTAGTGGTCTTGTTGACCATCAACACTTGATGCCCCTTCTTGATTTCTACCTCCGCAGCTTTCAGCATTGTGAAGAGCTCAGGAATTGTCTTATCCATCCCTTGCATATTATAGTTCATCATGAAGCTTTTGTAGCTTGGTGGCCGTGACTGAAGAACTCTATCAATGACACTATCATCAGGAATATTAACTCCCAGTTGAGTCAACTGGTTGTGGTACCCAGACATTCTGAGTATATGTTCACTGACAGAACTATTCTCCTCCATCTTGCAGCTACAGAACTTATTGGCGACTTCATATCTCTCAATTCGGGCATTTGCTTGAAATATTAACTTCAACTCCTGGAACATCTCATATGCTCCATGACGTCCAAAACGTCGTTGAAGTCCCAACTCTAAGCCGTAAAGCATGGCACACTGAACTATCAAGTAGTCATCAGCTTTGCTCTGCCAGACGATCATAACATCTGGTGTTGCTCCTACAGCAGGCTTTGTACCTAGCGGTGCTTCTAGGATGTAATTGTTCTGGGCAGCAATGAGGATAATCCTCAAGTTATGGACCCAATCCGTGTAGTTGCTACCATCATCTTTCAAATTAGCTTTCTCTAGGAACGCATTAAAATTCAAAGGAACAGTAGCATGGGCCATTTATCTACAACAACATAGACATGCAAAATACTATCAGGTACTAAGTTCATGATAAATTAAGGTTCAATTAATCATATTACTTAAGAACTCCGACTTAGATAGACATCCCTCTAGTCATCAAAATGATCACGTGATCCATATCAACTAAACCATGTCCGATCATCACGTGCAATGGAAATGTTTTCAATGGTGAACATCACTATGTTGATCATATCTACTATATGATTCACCCTTGACCTTTCGGTCTCAGTGTTCCCAGGCCATATATGCATATGCTAGGCTCGTCAAGTTTAACCTGAGTATTTGTTGGCGTTCTAGGAACGGGGATCCCCGGACATGCCTGCCTGGTGCCCGCAGCGTGGCTCCACCAGCGGTCCTGTACAGCCCATCTTCACCAGCAAACACTCAATACCCTCGCGAGGGGCCAAGCCTCGCGAGGCGTATGATGCAAGACCTCCTTAGGGGCGGCTCACCAGGCTGGCGCGCGAGGGGTAGATAGATCAAGGCACGGGACACCTCACGAGGTTTACTCTTTGGTGCTAAAGAGGCAAGCGCAGACAAGGAGTCCCGAGGCATCAAGCGTAGCCGGATCTGCCTCCTCGCTATGACGGCACCCCGACCCTGCGGAGTTCTTGCAGCTCTACGAGCTAAGCATCGAGGCGGCCAACGGCGACGAAAAGGTCAGGGCGTACTGGTTTCCCATGGCTCTCAAGGACGGCGCCCGCTCATGGCTCCTGAACCTGCCCCCAGGCTCGATTTCCTCCTGGGATGAGATGCGCAACCACTTCATCGCCAACTTCCAGGGCACTCGCGACCGCCCCCGGTCGCTGGTGACCTGCGCCACATCAAGCAACAACCGGGAGAAACCCTGCAGAAGTACATCCAGCGCTTCAACAGCGCGTGTATCAAGATCCCCAAGGTGACGGACGAGGCCATCATCTCAGCATTTTCCGACGACGTCCGCGGCATCAAGATGAAGGAGGAGCTCTCCATCCATGAGGAGCTGTGCATGACTTTGGAGCTGTTCAACATAGCGACCAAGTGTGCAAGAGCTGAGAAGGGGTGCCTCTCCCTCCTCGAGCTCCCCGCTGTGGATCTAGAGGAGAAGAAGGCCAAGGTCAAGGACGTGAAGTGCAAAGGAGTGGCCGTACTCACAGCAGAACCGCACACCAAGCACGGCCAAGTTCTTCCCGAGTCATCCAAGGGCAGCCGTATGTTCTGCGCCTTACACAACATGCGCACGCACAACACCAACGATTGTCAAGAGCTTAGGGCCATTAGAGACGGACGCGTCAGCCGACGTCCCGAGCACATCGACCGGGGCTACGGCCGAGGAGGTGGACGGGGTGGAGGACGCTGGGACGACCGTGGCCCTCGCCAAGAGAGGCGTGACCAGCCTCACGAGGATCGTTGGCAGGACCAGCCTCGTGAAGGAGCCTCGAAGGACCAGCCTCGCGAGGATCGTCCTCAGGGCAACCCTGGTCTCCCTCTGCTGCCGTCGCCAAGGAGGAATGACGACCATCAACAGGACGAAGGGGCTGGGGGCTTCCAGGAACCGCGCGCCGTCGCCTGCATCTTGGGTGGCGCTCAGGTCCCAGCCTCCCAGCGCATCTTCAAGCAATTTTCTCGCGAAGTGAATGCAGCACTCCCCAAGCTCGAGGCTACGTGCCCGCTCAGGTGGTCCAAGTATGACATCACCTTTAGCTCGGTGGACCAGCTCAAATGCGTGGCAACCGCTGGCATCCTCTGATGCTCTGTTCACCCGTCATCTGCAATGTCCAAGTCACCAAGACCCTCATCGACGGCGGCGCAGTGTTCAGTGTCCTGTCCGACGAGACGTTCGACAGCCTTCAAGTGCCATACGATCAGCTCCAGCCCACCAAGCCTTTCTCAGGAGTGACAGATGGCTCCACCACCCCGATAGGGCAAGTTCGCCTCCCTGTCACCTTCGGTCAGCGCAACAACTACCACACCGAGCTCGTTGGCTTCGATGTCGCCCACATCCGCCTGCCGTACAATGCCATCCTCATGTACCCAACACTGGACAAATTCATGGCAGTCACCCACCATGGCAACAACATCCTCAAGATGCCGGGTAGCAGCGGAATCATCACAGTCCATTGCGAAGAAAGAGACACGGTGTGCTCCCTCGAGCGCGGCTTCCAAGCTGCATCAATCGAAGACCCTGACAGCGCGGGTGTGCAGTACCCTCCTGAGGCCAACCCCAAGAAGAAGAAGCAGCTACTCCGCGCTGGCCTCAAGGGAGCGGCACCTCCAGCGGCACCACTTCAGGATCTGCGCCAGCGCCTGGCGCGCCTCCCTCCCTTGCATAGGGAGGTGCGCCCGTTGCCCACCTCGGGCAGGGCTTAGGGGCTCTCTTCTGGAGGGCCTCGGACCTGGCCAACATCACGAGGGAGGCGCTCGGGCACCATGTGGAGGCGTGCTTCGCGGCATGTTTCCCTCAGGAGGACACCGGGCGAGGAGCGCCCGGCACTAAGGAGTTCATCACCAAGGCATCTCAGGAGCTTCAGGAAGCAAGAGCAATACGCGGTGACCGCCGCCCAACTGGCGCTGCTCCCCACCCAGGCGAGGGTGGCGAGCTGCGCGTCTGCATCGACATCCCAGGGCTCAATAGGGCCGTATCTCAGGAGTGCTTCTAGCCTTCGCGTGCTGGACGGTGTGAGGGTCCACCTCATAGCTACATTCGCATGCCGTTCGGCCTGCCGAGCGTAGCAGCCGCCTTCCAGCGCAACCCGCGGAGCACCCTGGCGGGTCAGGAGGCCAGGCACCACACAGTCCTGGCGGAGATGGAGACGGTCCTCAGGAGGCCACCCGAGCCTCCAGAGCCTCCCGAGGCTTAGGACCTCGACGACTCGTGAGTAGTGGCTTCTTCAGCGCATGTCTTCGGCTACCCCAACACTCCTTCAACAACCAAACCAGGTGACTTTTTTCCAAGTTCATTCAGCTGGGAGCGCCCCCTAGGCTGCATCATCCACAGGCCGCGTGGGTCCGTCCCTGCGGCATGTATCTGCTTGCATCTTTAGTTCACCCTGCTGGGGGCACCCCTCGGGCTGCATTAACCCCAGGCCGCTCGGGTCCGACCCAGTGGCATGTATCGTTCTCGCATTTACCTAAGCTAGTTGCTTTTCATGCGTAATCTATCTATGGATACCACTTGCTTGATTGTCACCCACCATGGGAGCCAAGCGCTGATCATCTTTCTTTAGGATCCTTCGCATAAGAAGGCTAGGCACGGCGTCTGTGCTCTGGCCCGTCCCTGCAGCGTTGATAAATCCAACGGCTAAGCTCTGTCTGGCGGTCTGGCCCCGTTCACATCACCTCCTGGGGTCGTTGGTGCTTGGCCTTCTCGTGCGATAGCCTCGGGAAATTCATTTGGTGTAGGTTGTCTAACCATCTCGCAGGAACACCACAGCCATCGAGAAACAAGACCAGGCGCAACCCGCCTTGAGGTAGGGCCTCGTGAGTCCCCCGCTGGCTCACAAGTGCCCAGACACACCTTGTCTAGCCCTGCCGTGCAAGCCACGTGTCAGGGCAGGGCTGTACACACCCCGGGGGCTCTCCGCAGTAGGGATTCCCCTCCCACGTACCAGTGGAAGCACCATGCTCCGTGCTGGTAGTCGACACTGCCGAGGAGCGGCTATGCACGTGCAAGTACGGAAGCGCTATGCTCCGTGCTGGTGATAAACAACTGAGGGCGGCCTCACGGCCGTATCAACCTCAGGGAGCCTCTGGGATCGGTGTCTGGCCTCATCACAACACCTCCCCTCGGGAGAGTCACGCGAGGGGGCTGGGCACGGGGGTTGCGCTCGGGTCACGCCCAAGCGTACGCCACCCTGCCAGGTCCCTCGGACCTGGTCGTCACGCGCCCTCCCAAGCAGAGCTAAGGTACGGAGGTGGTTTGAACGTCAAGGGGGACTCCTGAGCATCGCGACTCAGGAGCCTAACTGGCCACGTAGCCCCTCACTCCTTGGTTCGTCCTGGTGATCCAGTCGGCCCAATGGTGGCTGAGGTATGCGCGGGGTCGGGCCCTGCCGACGTAGAACACTAGACCTACTCCCAGATCTCCTTTCTATAAGCTGTTTGTGTGTCAAGGGGGACTCCTGAGCATCACGACTCAGGAGCCTAAATGATCACATAGCCCCTCACTCCATGGTCCGTCCTGGTGATCCGGACGACCCAACGGCGGCTGAGATATGCGCGGGGTCGAGCCCTGCCGACATAGAATGTAAAGCAAATAGAAAGGAAATTGGAGAATTTCAAAGCAAATATTATAGGACATATTGTTCCCCTGATATCAAAAGTGAGTTTAACGCCTCCACGAGGCATGGTGCATATTGCAGAAACTAAAACAGGAAAGGAGCCACCAGCAAGTTGTCTCGTCATCCCTGGACGCTGCCGTCGCCTGCAAGGGATGCTTCTTCTCCAACGGCGTCGCCTTCACCTGCACCACCAGCCAGAGTTGCAGGATCGGTAGCACCGCCGGTCGGGGGCGCGGGAGTGAAGGCGCGGAACCTATTCAGCAGGGCCTCCACCTGACCCTTCACAGCTGCAGCAACGGCCTCGTAATGCTCGTCTTTCATAGGCTCCAGCAGCTCGTCAAGGCGGGCGGCAGGATCGCGAAGGTGGAGATGGCTGAAGACGCGCATCAGCGCGGTTGAGGAGAGAACGCTGGCTTCTTCCTCCGCCATGGGGCCGATGCCGCTCACAACGTCCTCCAGCGCAGCAACCATATAAGGAACTAGCTGGTTGGGGCCCTCGTCATCGGCAACCAGCGGTTCCTCCAAGCCCTTCTCGCAGAGCGACTTCAGCATCGTCTGAGCCTTCTCTTCAAGGAGCTTGAAGGTCGTGCGGTCCTCAGTCAGGACATTTGCCTTGGTGTCAAGCTCGGCCTCCTCCGCCTTCAGCTTCTGCTCCAACTCCTCCAGCCGGCCGTGCTCTGTGGCCTGCGCCTTCGCCAACTGCTCCAGTTCGGTGTCGTGATCCTTGACGGCGTCCTCTCAGGCTTTCATCTTCTCCTACTCCGCCTTGCGGCCTCGAGCTTCTTTCGCGCGCTCCCTCCGCGCGGTCTCCAGCTCGGCCACTAGTGACTGGCAGCGGTCCTGGGCGGCCCTGAAGATCTTCTCGCAGCAGGGCTATCGCAGAAAGAGCCCGCTCCAGGACGTCAGGAGAGACGGAAGAACACGGGGACAGCAATGCGGCAAGAGGAGGAGGAGGCGTCATCATCACCATGGCCTGAGAGGCCAGAGGCTCCTGAGCCTCGGGGACCCCAGCGCCCGAGCCGGACGCTGGCACCTCCGGAGCCAGCGGGGCCACGGGGGCTGACTCCTCCCGAGGATGCTCCACCCAGCCTTGCGAGGATGATCAGCCTGGAGAGGCACGAGCGCCGTCGCCGCCCTTACTCATGGAGAGGGTTGCGGCCGCAGGAGGCGATCTGGGCTCGAGCAGTACCACCTCGCCCTCCCTTCTCCTCTTCTCCACATGCATCGGCCTAGTTGCACAACGAAGAAGAAGAGTTAGAAACAAGCAGCAGAAGCAAGAACAAGGCAGGACGAGAACACTTATTGGTCCACCGTGTCGTAGTCCTTCTACTTCGTAAATTTGAAGACGGAGAGCTTCACAACCCGAGGCGCGGGCACGTCGGCTCTCGGAGCAGAAGCAGGGGCAGCAGCTGGACCGGAAGTAGCTCCAGGCGGCGGTGAGGCAGGAGCGTTGTCCCGGGAGAGCAGCACCGACCTGCCCTTCGTCGGAACCATGGGCGGCTCCCCTCTCTCCGGGAGGACGCCGACATCGTTGTCGTCATCATGTAGGGTGTGGAGGACGTCGGCCTTGCGCAAGGGGGAGGTCTCCCCCATCCCCTTAGGGGTCGCCTCCGAGTCACGCTCCTTGTCCTCCTCATCCTGGCCATCCCTGCGGGAATCGCCGGAAGACACGTCCACCGTCACCGTCGCCACCAGGACTTTAGAGGGCGCCGGCGACACCAGGCCGTGCCCGTCAAAGGCAGGCATGGAGACTGCGATCACCGCCCCATCCTTCCGAAGGAACAAAGGAGCGTGGGCACTCGGCGGATACTCTTGGTCGTCCCCGACCAAGAGGCGGAGAGCCACGGCCAGCTCCCCTTCGGACAAAACCTCCGGACTCAGGCAAAGCTTGTCCTCTCCATCCCCGAGCTACCACAAGGGGCGCGAGCACGCCTAGAGAGGAGCCACCCGCAGCGTCAGGAACTCCCTCAGGAGCATGCCCCCGTCAACTTCGCCGCTGATACGTCCATTTTGCATCATGCTTTTATATCGATATCTATTGCATTATGGGCTGTTATTACACATTATGTCACAATACTTATGCCTATTCTCTCTTATTTTACAAGGTTTACATGAAGAGGGGGAATGCCGGCAGCTGGAATTCTAGGCTGGAAAAGGATAAAATATTAGAGACCTATTCTGCACATCTCCAAAAGTCCTGAAACTTCACGGGAGCACGTTTCATAATAGATAAAAAAATATTGGGCGAAAGAAGTACCAGAGGGGGGCCTCCCACCGTCCACGAGGGTGGGGGGCGCGCCCCCTGCCTCGTGGGCCCCCTGGTGGCCCTTCGATGCCCATCTTTGGCTATATGGAGTCTTTCGTCGAGAAAAAAAATCATAAGCAAGCTTTCGGGAAGAAACTCCGCCTCCATGAGGCGGAACCTTGGCGGAACCAATCTAGGGCTCCGACAGAGCTGTTCTGCCAGGGAAACTTCCCTCTGGGAGGGGGAAATCATCACCATCATCATCACCAATGATCCTCTCATCGGGAGGGGGTCAATCTCCATCAACATCTTCACCAGCACCATCTCATCTCAAACCCTAGTTCATCTCTTGTATCCAATCTTTGTATCCAAACCTCAGATTGGTACCTGTGGTTTGCTGGTAGTGTTGATTACTCCTTGTAGTTGATGCTAGTTGGTTTACTTGGTGGAAGATCATATGTTCAGATCCGTTATGCATATTAATACCCCTCTGATTATGAACATGAATATGCTTTGTGAGTAGTTACATTTGTTCCTGAGGACATGGGAGAAGTCTTGCTATAAGTAGTGATGTGAATTTGGTATTCGTTCGATATTTTGGATGAGATGTATGTTGTCATCCCTCTAGTGGTGTGATGTCAACGTCGACTACATGACACTTCACCATTGTTTGGGCCTATAGGGAGGCATTGGGAAGTAATAAGTAGATGATGGGTTGCTAGAGTGACATAAGCTTAAACCCTAGTTTATGTGTTTCTTCGTAAGGGGCTGATTTGGATCCATATATAAGTTTCATGCTATGGTTAGCTTTACCTTAATATTTCTGTTGTAATTGCGGATTCTTGCAATAGAGGTTAATCGTAAGTGGGATGCTTGTCCAAGTAAGGGCAGTACCCAAGCACCGGTCCACCCACATATCAAATTAACAAAGTACCGAACGTGAATCATATGAACGTGATGAAAACTAGCTTGACGATAATTCCCATGTGTCCTCGGGAGCGATTTCCTTCATATAAGAGTTTGTTCAGGCTTGTCCTTTGCTGCAAAAAGGATTGGGCCATCTTGCTGAACCTTATTTACTTTTATTACTTGCTACTCGTTACAAATTACCTTATCACAAAACTATCTGTTACCGATAATTTCAGTGCATGCAGAGACTACCTTACTGAAAACTGCTTATCATTTCCTTTTGCTCCTCGTTGGGTTTGACAATCTTACTTACCAAAAAGTCTAGATAGATCCCCTACACTTGTGGGTCATCAAGACTCTTTTATGGCGCCGTTGCCGGGAGTGAAGCGCCTTTGGTAGGTGGAATTTGGTAAGGAAAAATTTATATAGTGTCCTGAAATTTACTGTCACTTGTTACTATGGAACATAATCCTTTGAAGGGCTTGTTCGAGGTATTTTCACCTCGACCAGTAGAGCAAAGAGTTGCTCCTGAACCTACTGAACCTACTAAAAATGTTCACTTCAAAATTCCTTCGGGTGTGATAGAGAAACTGCTAGCTAATCCATTTGCAGGAGATAGAACATTGCATCCCGATTTACACTTAATCTATGTGGATGATGTTTGTGGATTATTTAAGCTTGCAGGTATGCCCGATGATGTTATCAAGAAGAAGGTCTTCCCTTTATCTTTGAAGGGAGAGGCATTGACATGGTATAGGCTATGTGATGATATGGGATCATGGGACTACAAGCGATTGAAATTGGAATTTCATCACAAGTTTTATCCTATGCATCTTGTTCATTGTGATCGTAATTATATATATATAATTTTTGGCCTCGCGAAGGAGAAAGCATCGCTCAAGCTTGGGGGACGCTTAAGTCAATGTTATATTCATGCCCCAATCATGAGCTCTCAAGAGAAATGATTATTCAAAAAAATTATGCTCGGCTTTCTCTCGGTAATCGCTCCATGCTCGATACTTCTTGTACTGGATCTTTTATGATGAAGACTATTGAATTAAAATGGGATTTATTGGAAAGAATTAAACACAGCTCTGAAGATTGGGACCTCGAAAAAGGTAAGGAGTCAGGTATAACACCTAAGTTTGATTGTGTTAAATCTTTTATGGATACCGATGCTTTCCGTGAATTTAGCACTAAATATGTAATTAACTCTGAGATAGTAGCTTCTTTTTGTGAATCCTTTGCTACTCATGTTGATCTCCCAAAGGAGAAGTGGTTTAAATATAATCCTCCCACTGATGTAAAAGTAGTTGCACCTATTAAAGTTTAAGAAAAGACTATCACTTACAATGATCCAGTTGTTCCTACTGCTTATATTGAGAAGCCACCTTTCCCTGTTAGAATAAAGGATCATGCTAAAGGTTCAACTGCAGTCAACAAAAGTAATATTAGGACACACAAAAGTTTAACCTAAAATTGCTATGGTTAAAGATATCTTGGCCGATAGTATTGATGGGCATGTTATTTACTTCTGCAATGAATCTGCTAGAATTGCTAGACCTGATACTAAAAATAAACATAGACCTGTTGTGGGCATGCCTGTTATTTCTGTTAAAATAGGAGATCATTGTTATCATGGCTTATGTGATATGGGTGCTAGTGCAAGTGCAATACCTCATTCCTTATACCAAGAAATTATGCATGATATTGCACCTGCTGAGATAGAAGAGATTGATGTTACAATTAAGCTTACCAATAGAGATACTATTTCACCAGTTGGGATTGTTAGAGATGTTGAAGTCTTGTGTGGGAAAGTTAAATACCCTGCTGATTTTCTTGTTCTCGGTTCCCCACAAGATGACTTTTGTCCCATTATATTTGGTAGACCCTTCTTGAATACTGTTAATGCTAAGATAGACTGCAATAAGGATATTGTTTCTGTTGGTTTAGGGGATATGTCTCATGAGTTTAATTTTGCTAAATTTCGTAGACAACCCCATGATAAAGAATTGCCTAGTAAAGATGAAATTATTGGTCTTGCTTCTATTGCCGTGCCTCCTACTGATCCTTCAGAACAATATTTGCTAGACCATGACAACGATATGTTTATGAATGAAAGAAGGGAAATAGATGAAGTATTCTTTAAATAGGGACCTACTCTGAAACACAACTTGCCTGTTGAAATCCTAGGGGATCCTCCTCCACCCAAGGGTGATCCCGTGTTTGAGCTTAAACCATTGCCTGATACTCTTAAATATGCTTACCTTGATGAAAAGAAGATGTATCTTGTTATTATTAGTGCTAACCTTTTAGAGCATGAAGAAGAGAAATTATTGAAAACTCTAAAGAAGCACCGTGCTGCTATTGGATATACTCTTGATGATCTTAAGGGCATTAGTCCCACTCTATGTCAACACAAAATAAATTTTGAGAAAGACGCCAAACCAGTTATTGATCACCAACGACGGCTAAATCCTAAGATGAAAGAAGTGGTAAGAAAGGAAATATTAAACCTCCTTGAAGCAGGTATAATTTATCCCGTTGTTGATAGTCAGTTGGTAAGCCCTGTCCATTGTGTCCCTAAGAAGGGAGGTATTACTGTCATTCCTAATGATAATGATGAATTGATCCGCAAAGAATTATTACAGGTTATAGGATGGTGATTGATTTCCGCAAATTAAATAAAGCTACTAAACAATATCATTACCCTTTGCCTTTCATTGATCAAATGCTAGAAAGATTATCCAAACATACACATTTTTTCTTTCTGGATGGTTACTCTGGTTTCTCTCAAATACCCGTGTCAGCCGATGATCAAGAAAAGACTACTTTTACATGCCCTTTCGGTACCTTTGCTTATAGACGTATGCCTTTTGGTTCATGTAATGCACCTGCTACCTTTAAAAGATGCATGATGGCTATATTCTCTGACTTTTGTGAACAGATTTGTGAAGTTTTCATGGATGATTTCTCTGTTTATGGATCCTCTTTTGATGATTGCTTGACCAACCTTGATCGAGTTTTGTAGAGATGTGAAGAAGCTAACCTTGTCTTGAATTGGAAGAAGTGCCACTTTATGGTTAATGAAGGTATTGTCTTGGGGCATAAAATTTCTGAAAGAGGTATTGAAGTTGACAAAGCTAAAGTTGATGCTATTGAAAAGATGTCGTGTCCCAAGGACATCAAAGGTATAAGAAGTTTCCTTGGTCATGCCGGTTTTATAGGAGGTTCATTGAGGACTTCTCAAAAAATTCCCGGCCTCTGACTAACCTATTACAAAAAGATATTCATTTTGTCTTTGATGATGATTGTGTAGAAGTATTTGAAATACTTAAGAAAGCCTTGATTTCTGAACCTATCGTTCAGCCTCCTGATTTGAATTTACCCTTTGAAATCATGTGTGATGCTAGTGATTATGCTGTAGGTGCTGTTCTAGGACAAAGAGTTGATAAAAAATTAAATGTTATTCAATATGCTAGTAAAACTCTAGACAATGCCCAGAGAAATTATGCTACCACTAAAAAAGAATTCTTAGCAGTTGTATTTGCATGTGATAAGTTCAGACCTTATATTGTTGATTCTAAAGTAACTATTCACACTGATCATGCTGTTATTAAATATCTTATGGAAAAGAAAGATGCTAAACCTAGACTTATTAGATGGGTTCTCTTGCTACAAGGATTTGATTTGCATATTATTGATAGAAAGGGAGTTGAGATAGCTTTCCTGATGAACAGTTAGCTGTCATAAATGCTTCTCGTACTGCTCCATGGTATGCTGATTATGCTAATTACATTGTTGCTAAATTTATACCACCTAGTTTCACATAGCAGCAAAAGAAAAAGTTCTTCTATGATTTAAGACATTACTTTTGGGATGACCCACATCTTTATAAAGAAGGAGTAAGTGGTGTTATTAGACGTTGTGTACCTGAGCATGAACGGGAACAGATCTTACGCAAGTGTCACTCCGAGGCTTATGGAGGACACCACGCCGGAGATAGAACTGCACACAAGGTATTGCAATCCGGTTTTTATTGGCCTACTCTCTTCAAGGATGCCCGTAAGTTTGTCTTATCTTGTGATGAATGTCAAAGAATTGGTAATATTAGTAGACGTCAAGAAATGCGTATGAATTATTCACTTGTTATTGAACCATTTGATGTTTGGGTCTTTGATTATATGGGACCTTTTCCTTCCTCCAATGGGTATACACATATTTTAGTTGATGTTGATTACGTTACTAAGTGGGTAGAAGCTATTCCAACTAGTAGTGCTGATCATAACACCTCTATTAAGATGCTTAAAGAAGTTATTTTTCCGAGGTTTGGAGTCCCTAGATATTTAATGACTGATGGTGGTTCACATTTTATTCATGGTGCTTTTCGTAAAATGCTTGCTAAGTATGATGTTAATCATAGAATTGCATCTCCATATCATCCACAATCTAGTGGTCAAGTAGAACTTAGCAACAGAGAGCTTAAATTAATTTTGCAAAAGTATGTTAATAGATCTAGAAATAATTGGTCCAAGAAACTTGATGATGCATTATGGGCTTACAGAACTGCATATAAAAATCCTATGAGTATGTCTCCATACAAAATGGTTTATGGAAAAGCATTTCACTTACCTCTTGAATTAGAACATAAGGCATATTGCGCTATTAAAGAGCTCAATTATGACTTCAAACTTGCCGGTGAGAAGAGGTTATTTGACATTAGCTCACTTGATGAATGGAGAACCCAGGCTTTTGAGAATGCCAAGCCGTTCAAAGAAAAAGTTAAAAGATGGCATGACAAAAGGATACAAAAGCGTGAATTTAAGGTAGGTGATTATGTGTTGCTATTCAACTCTCGTTTAAGATTTTTTGCAGGCAAACTTCTCTCTAAATGGGAAGGTCCTTACGTTATCGAGGAGGTCTACCGTTTCGGTGCCATAAAAATCAACAACTTCGAAGGCACAAATTCGAAGGTGGTGAACGGTCAAAGAATTAAACATTATATCTCAGGTAATCCCATAGATGTTGAAACTAATATTATTGAAACCATAACCCCGGAGGAATACATAAGGGACACTTTCCGGAACGTTTCAGACTCCGAAAAGGAATAGGTGCGTGGTACAGTAAGTAAACCGACTCCAAAACAGTTCTAATGGCAATTTTTCTCCGTTTTGGAATATTTAGAAAAATAGGAAAATAAGAAGCAGACCGGAAAGGGCACGAGGCTTCCACGAGGGTGGAGGGCGCGCCCCCTGCCTCGTGGGCACCTCGTGTGCCCTCTGGACTCCGTTTTCTTGCACAATACTTCTTATGGTCGGTAAAAATTCATTATATAATCTCCCAAAGGTTTTGACCACCGTATCATGCAAATATCTCCTGTCTTTGTTTCGAGTTGTTTTCCTGACAGATCTAGGTCGCCATGTCGTCTTCAAGTGCCCCCAAGGACAAGTTCTTCAAGAAGGTCATCAACCCCTACCTCGCAGAGGTGCGCAACACCCTCAAACCATTGAGATGCGTGAGGGGTTGTTACACATCCGCGATGTTGAGGGACCAAGGAGGACCGGAAGCGTGGAGACAAGGCTCGAGGCAATGGAGCAACAAGTTTTCAAGTGTCAGGAAATGGTGGAGCGTGGACTCGACTCCAATCACATAATGATCATGAGTTCACCAACAACCAAAAGCTGGACGCCAAGGACATTGGGGAGGCCATCTTCAACCTTGATGAGAAAATCGAGTGCCTCCAATACCAGATCTATGACCTGCAAAACCAAAACTGTGAGTATGAATATAGATTCAAGAGGATAAGTTTGGCTACAGATTTGAGGATCCTGGAGACTCGATCATCCTTCTATGATGGTGAGCCTATGCCTTGGAAGATGGACGACAAGGCTACATCATCAACAACTCCTTCATCACCACCTCCGAGGAAGGAAGCATAAACACATGGGTATGGGCACTCCCCTTGGCAACTGCCAAGCTTGGGGGAGTGCCCCGGTATTGTATCACCATCACTTTTATCTTTACCATTTTTCTTAGTTCGATCCTTTTTGATAATATCTTTATCTAGTAGAATAAAGTTTTAGTATGATCTAGTTGTGAGTTTTGCTTTATGATCTTCTTATGTATTCGAGTCCGTGAGCTATATATAATAATGATTAGTGTTTAGTCAAGGGCTTGTTTATTTTGCTATGATCTTGAGGGAATAAAATAAAAGAGAAGAAATAAAGAGATCATATGGATCTTATGGAGAGTAATGAGCTCACATATAAAGAGTATGACGAATAAAAGTTGTTGAGAGTTGACAAACATAGTTTTGGTCATCGTTGCAATTAATAGGAAGTAATAAAGAAAGAGAGGTTTTCACATATAAATATACAATCCTGGACACCTTTTATGATTGTGAGCACTCATTAAAATATGACATGCTAAAGAGTTGACATTGGACAAGGAAGACAACGTACTGGGTTATGTTTTCTTACATGTGAGATAAATTATATTGTCATGGATCATCCAACACGTTGAGATTTCCTTTCCCTCTCATGCTAGCCAATTTCTTTGCACCAAGTGGAGATATTACTTGTGCTTCCAAATATCCCTAAACCCGTTTTTGCCATGAGAGTCCACCATATCTACCTATGGATTGAGTAAGATCCTTCAAGTAAGTTGTCTTCGGTGCATGCAATAAAAAATTTCCCTCTAAATATGTATGACTTATTAGTGTGGAGAAAATAAGCTTTATAAGATCTTGTGATGTGGAAGCAATAAAAATGACGGACTGCATAATAAAGGTTCATATCACAAGTGGCAATATAAAGTGACATTCTTTTGCATTAAGATTTTGTGCATCCAACAATAAAAGCGCATGACAACCTCTGCTTCCCTCTGCGAAGGGCCTATCTTTTATTCTTGTCTTATACTTCACGCAAAGAGTCATGGTCATATTCACCTTTCCTTTTTACGTTTTATCCTTTGGCAAGCACAATGTGTTGGAAAGATCCTGATATATATAGCTAATTGGATGTGAGTTTTCATGAACTATTATTGTTGACATTACCCTTGAGGTAAAGCATCGGGAGGCAAAACTATAAGCCCCTATCTTTCTCTGTGTCCGATTAAAACTTCATACCCATAAATATTGCGGGAGTGTTAGCAATTGTGAAAGACTAAATGATAGTTGAGTATGTGGACTTGCTGAAAAGCTCTTATATTGACTCTTTCCTATGTTATGATAAATTGCAATTGCCTCAATGACTGAGATTAGAGTTTGTTGGTTCTCAATGAAGTTTATGATTCATACTTGAAATTGTGATTGAATTGTTACTTTAACATAAGAGATCATATGACAATATATATATATATTGATGTTCTAAGAATGATCATGATGCCCTCATGTCCGTATTTTATTTTTATCGATACCTCTATCTCCAAACATGTGGACATATTTTTCAATTTCGGCTTTCGCTTGAGGACAAGCGAGGTCTAAGCTTGGGGGAGTTGATACGTCCATTTTGCATCATGCTTTTATATCGATATTTATTGCATTATGGGCTGTTATTACACATTATGTCAAAATACTTATGCCTATTCTCTCTTATTTTACAAGGTTTACATGAAGAGGGGGAATGCCGGTAGCTAGAATTCTGGCCTGGAAAAGGAGCAAATATTAGAGACCTATTCTGCACATCTCCAAAAGTCATGAAACTTCACGGGAGCACGTTTCAGAATATATAAAAAATATTGGGCGACAGAAGTACCAGAGGGGGGCCACCCACCGTCCACGAGGGTGGGGGCGCACCCTACCCCCCTAGGCGAGCCCCCTGCCTCGTGGGCCCCCGGATGGCCCTCCGATGTCCATCTTTGGCTATATGGAATCTTTAGTCGAGAAAAAAATCATAAGCAAGCTTTCGGGAAGAAACTCCGCTGCCACGAGGCGGACCAATCTAGGGCTCCGGCAGAGATGTTCTGCTGGGGAAACTTCCCTCCGGGAGGGGGAAATCATCACCATCGTCATCACCAACGATCCTCTCATGGGGAGGGGGTCAATCTCCATCCACATCTTCACCAGCACCATCTCAACCCTAGTTCATCTCTTGTATGCAATCTTTGTATCCAAACCTCAGATTGGTACCTGTGGGTTGCTAGTAGTGTTGATTACTCCTTGTAGTTGATGCTAGTTGGTTTACTTGGTGGAAGATCATATGTTCAGATCCATTATGCATATTAATACCCCTTTGATTATGAACATGAATATGATTTGTGAGTAGTTACGTTTGTTCCTGAGGACATGGGAGAAGTCTTGCTATAAGTAGTCATGTGAATTTGGTATTCGTTCGATATTTGATGAGATGTATGTTGTCATCCCTCTAGTGGTGTCATGTGAACGTCGACTACATGACACTTCACCATTGTTTGGTCCTAGAGGGAGGCATTGGGAAGTAATAAGTAGATGATGGGTTTCTAGAGTGACACAAGCTTAAGCCCTAGTTTATGCGTTGCTTCGTAAGGGGCTAATTTGGATCCATATGTTTCATGTTATGGTTAGGTTTACCTTAATACTTCTGTTGTAGTTGTGGATGCTTGCAATAGGGGTTAATAATAAGTGGGATGCTTGTCCAAGTAAGGGCAGTACCCAAGCACCGGTCCACCCACATATAAAATTATCAAAGTACCGAACGCGAATCATATGAACGTGATGAAAACTAGCTTGACGATAATTCCCATGTGTCCTCAGGATTGTCCTTTGCTGAAAAAAGCATTGGGCCATCTTGCTGCACCTTACTTACTTTTATTACTTGCTACTCGTTACAAATTACCTTATCACAAAACTATCTGTTACTGATAATTTCAGTGCTTGCAGAGAATACCTTACTGAAAACTGCTTATCATTTCCTTCTGCTCCTCGTTGGGTTTGACACTCTTACTTATCGAAAAAGCTATGATAGATCCCCTACACTTGTGGGTCATCAGCCGCCTTCGCGTTGCCCGGCCTCAGGGCGACGGTCATCTTCTCCAGCACCGCCTTCGCCCGGTCGTCCGTAGGCTTCGCGCGAGACCACCCCTCGTCAGACTGGGGCATCTCCGTCGGTAGCTTCAGTCGTGGGTGGACACACTTGGCATCCATCATAACCCACTTGCTCCGGAAGCCATCATCCTTCTTGCCGGCCTTCGAGATCGCGTTGGCCTTGCCAACTGCGACGAAGTTGGCGCACCCCATGGTGTGGCTGTCGTTGATTCAGAGGAAGAAGAAATGGCGCAGCAGTGCCACGGACGGCATCACCCCGACATACGCCTCGAAGTAGAAGGCAAAGATTCACAAGATAAGAATGGAGTTGGGATGGAGGTGGAGAGCCTATAACCCGTAGTGTTGGAGGACTGCGTAGAAGAAGTCGGAGAAGGGGGGAACAAGGCCGGCGACGACGCTGCTCAAGAAGAAGGGGTAGAAGGAGCTCTTCGAAGCCTCGGGCACGGCGGAGCCAGCCCGGAGCTCGGTCTTCCCCTTCTCGTTGTTCTCCCCCACCGTCTGCAGGCGCGTGGCGGCAAGGTTCTTCGCCGAGACATTGGGCGCCTCCAGAGCCGGCTCATACCAGGCAGGCGGCGAATCAACCTTGGGCTTTCGGGGCGCCATTGGTCGGAAGCTCGGAAGGAGATCGGAGCAGATCTGGAGATTTCGGAAGCGAGGAGCGAGAGAGGGGATCTGGAGCAAGGCGAAGGAAAGCAATGAAGGCAAGCGTTGCCTGCACCATCCTTTTGTCAAACGGGCAGTTGCCGAGGCAGCGTGGGGAAGCGGAGACGCCCACATCCAATCTGTCGCCACACGCCCACCGTGGCCACAGGATGATGGGGCCCGCGGCGCTCCGCGCTTGCCCTTTGGATTCACCTTGAAGCCAAGGCCGAGCGCGCCTTGGGCCCGGGGGCTACTGTCGGCGTTCTAGGAACAGGGGGCCCCAGACTTGCCTGCCTGTGGCCCGCAGCGTGAATCCACTAGCGGCCCTGTACGGCCCATCTTCACCAGCAAACACTCAAGACCCTCACGAGGGGCCAAGCCTCATGAGGCGGGCGATGCAAGACCTCCTCAGGGGCGGCCTCGCCAGGCTGGCTAGCGAGGGGCGGAGAGATCAAGGCACGGGACACCTCGTGAGGTTTCTGTGACGCAAGCCATGACGACTGGCGCTAGGCGGGCGCCAGCGCGAAGTGTCCTCGTTTCCTCTTTGGTGCTAAAGAGGCAAGCATAGACGAGGAGTCCCGAGGCATCAGGTAAAGGTTTCCATATCGGTGCAACAAGACTAAGACCAGCAGGACGGCAGGACAGAGGTCACCATGGAGCCCAAGACGGCGTCACCACCAGAGCCTTTGGCAGGCGAAGTCTACTTTTGTCAAGATAGCTTGTACTAGTTGTCTCCCTTTGAATTTCGCCGTTGTGGGATCCCTTCCTGCCTAATATTTGGGAGTAGGACTAGGGCCTCTATAAATAGGACTAGCCACCACCATAGAAGGGGATCGGATCTAGATCATCCCCAGCCACTCAAGTTCACCAAGCACAAGAACACCTCTCCTCATGAGGTTGTTCTTCCCTTGTAACTGTTCATTCTCAGCCCAAGAGGCAATCCACCACACCACACTGGAGTAGGGTATTACACCACAACGGTGGCCCGAACCAGTATAAATCTTGTGTCTCGTGTTCTTTGGGTTCGTCGAGTTAGGCCGTGAGATCGTGGAGTGTGCGAGCTAGAGAGGGGGAGAGATATTTGTGCGCACCCCAGTGTTTGAACCTCAAGGGTTTTGCCGGAACCCGAAATCCGACATTTGGCGCGCCAGGTAGGGGTGCGCTTAAGCTTTCCTCTTCGTCGATCCGTGCTTCTCCACTCCGCCAAGTTCATGGCCGATGCTCGTCGGGCCCGCGCTGAGCGCCGGGCCGCTCTCGCCACCCGTGTCGCTCAGACAGCCCCTGTCGGCGGGCCTCCCCGTCATTCTCCGTCACCCGCCACCAACGCCGCCACCGACCCAGCGGAAAACGAGCAGCAAGCCTCTTCGAAGCACCCCTCCGTGCGCCGTGACGGTCGCACCGCCACCTCATCGCTGACTCCGGCCATCTCATCGTCTCACGCTCACCGCGCCCCCACGGACGCGCAGGCCACGCTGCTCATGGCGCGTGAGCTGCTGCGCTACCGTCTGGTCGACGACCTCTATGAGGACTGGTTGGACCGCATCGTCGAGCTCATTAGCACCGTAGGGGGCTCTCCCGCACCATCCCTCTCGCTGCCTCGCCCGCCCCCGGCTGCGGGCGATGTGGCTCATGGAGCACCTCCGTCCCCTCAGTACCAAGATGGCGCCCTCGCACCGACGCATGCGGCTCATGGAGCGCCTCAGCCTCCCCCGCGTCAAGACGGCGTCCTCGCTCCAAGATGCGTGGCCCAGCGGTGTGATCCACCGCGCCATGTGCCCGCGCACGAAGAAAGAAGTTGCCAGGAGGTTCCCCGTGTGCAAGAAAACACTCCACCGCTTCCAGCACCACCATGTCAGGATCGCTTGATGCGGCAGGGCCATGTGCCACTTGCTGTGGCGGCGCAGGGACACCAAGGTCAAGCTCCGCCTCCATGACGGGCCCTGGTGGCCATGGCGGGCTGCCGCGCCTTCACTCCTGAGCTGTGTAGCATCGTCTGGCTGGGCAAGTTCAAGCCAGATCTGCCTCCTCGCTATGACATCACCCCTGACCCTGTGGAGTTCTTGTAGTTCTACGAGCTGAGCATCGAGGCGGCCAACAGCGACGAAAAGGTCATGGCGAAATGCTTTCCCATGGCTCTCAAGGACGGCGCCCGCTCAGTCATCTAAATTAAAGTTCAATTAATCATATTACTTAAGAACTCCCACTTAGATAGACATCCCTCTAGTCATCTAAATGATCACGTGATCCATATCAACTAAACCATGTCCGATCATCATGTGAGATGGAAAAGTTTTCAATGGTGAACATCACTATGTTGATCATATCTACTATATGATTCACGCTTGACCTTTCGGTCTCGGTGTTCCCAGGCCATATATGCATATGCTAGGCTCGTCAAGTTTAACTTGAGTATTTGTCGGTGTTCTGGGAACGGGGGTCCCCAGACTTGCCTGCCTGCGGCCTGAAGTGTGGCTCCACCAGTGGCCCTGTACGGCCCATCTTCACCAACAAACACTCAATACCCTCGCGAGGGGCCAAGCCTCACGAGGCGGACGATGCAAGACCTCCTCAGGGGTGGCCTCACCAGGATGGATCACGAGGGGCGGAGAGATCAAGGCACGGGACACCTCGTGAGGTTTCTGTGTCGCAAGCCATGACGACTGGAGCCAGGCGGGCGCCAGCGCGCAGTGTCCTCATTTCCTCTTTGGTGATAAATAGGCAAGCATAGACGAGGAGTCCCGAGGCATCAAGCATAGCCGGATCTACCCCCTCGCTACAATGGCACCCCGACCCTGCGGAGTTCTTGCAGCTCTACGAGCTGAGCATCGAGGCGGCCAACGGCGATGAAAAGGTCATGGTGAAATGGTTTCCCATGGCTCTCAAGGACGGCGCCCACTCATGGCTCCTGAACCTGCCCCCAGGCTCGATTTCCTCCTGAGATGAGATGCGCAACCACTTTATTGCCAACTTCCTGGTCACTCGTGACCGCCCCCCGGTCGCGGGTGACCTGTGCCGCATCAAGCAACAACCTAGAGAAACCCTGCAGAAGTGCATCCAGCGCTTCAACAGCGCGCGTATCAAGATCCCCAAGGTGACGGACGAGGCCATCATCTCAACATTTTCCGACGGCGCCCGCGACATCAAGATGAAGGAGGAGCTCGCCATCCATGAGGAGATGTGCACAACTTTGGAGCTGTTCAACATAGCGACCAACTGTGCAAGAGCTGAGGAGGGGCGCCTCTCCCTCCTCGAGCTCCCCGCTGCGGATCCAGAGGAGAAGAAGGATAAGGACAAGGACATGAAGCACAAAGGAGTGGTCGTACTCGCAGCAGAACCGGACACCAAGCGCGGCCGAGATCTTCCCGAGTCGTCCAAGGGCAGCCGTAAGTTCTGCGCCTTCCACAACGTGCCCACGCACAACACCAATGATTGTCAAGAGCTAAGGGCCATTCGAGACGGGTGATTCGGTCGACGCCCCGAGCGCAGCGACCGGGGATATGGCCGAAGAGGTGGACGAGGTGGAGGACGCTGGGACGACCGTGACCCTCGCCAAGAGTGGCGCGACTAGCCTCGCGAGGATCGCTGGCAGGACCAGCCTCGTGAGGGAGCCTAGAGGGACCAACCTCGCGAGGACCGTCCTCAGGGCAACCCTGGTCTCCGTCCGCTGCCGCCGCCAAGGAGGAACGACGACCATCAACAGGACGAAGGGGCTGGGGGATTCCAGGAGCCGCGCGCCATCACCTGCATCTTGGATGGCGCTCAGGCCCCAGCCTCACAGTGCATCTTCAAGCAGTTTTCTCGTGAAGTGAATGCAACCCTCCCCAAGCTCGAAGGTACGCGCCCGCTCAGGAGGTCCAAGTACGACATCACCTTTAGCTTGGCAGACCAGCTCAAATGCGCGGCAACTGCTGGCGTCCTTTCGATGCTCTATTCACCCGTCATCAGTAATGTCCAAGTCACCAAGACCCTCATCGACGGCGGCGCAGGGCTCAGTGTCTTGTCCATTGAGACGTTCGACAGCCTTCAAGTGCCATACGATCAGCTCCAGCCCACCAAGCCTTTCTCAGGAGTGATAGACAGCTCCACCACCCGATATGGCAAGTTCGCCTCCCTGTCACCTTCGGTCAGTGCGACAACTACCACACCGAGCTCGTCGACTTCGATGTCGCCCACATCTGCCTGCCATACAATGCCATCCTCGGGTACCCACCACTGACCAAATTCATGGCAGTCACCCCCCATGGATACAACATCCTCAAGATGCCGGAAAGCGGCAGAATCATCATAGCCCCTTGCGAAGAAAGAGACGCGGTGTGTGAAGGAAATATGCCCTAGAGGCAATAATAAAGTTATTATTTATATTTCCTTATATCATGATAAATGTTTATTATTCATGCTAGAATTGTATTAACCGGAAACATAATACATGTGTGAATACATAGACAAACAGAGTGTCACTAGTATGCCTCTACTTGACTAGCTCGTTGATAAAAGATGGTTATGTTTCCTAACCATGGACATGAGTTGTCATTTGATAAATGAGATCACATCATTAGGAGAATGATGTGATTGACTTGACCCATTCTATTATCTTAGCACTTGATCGTTTTAGTTTACTGCTATTGCTTTCTTCATGACTTATACATGTTCCTATGACTATGAGATTATGCAACTCCCGATTACCGGAGGAACACTTTGTGTGCTACCAAACATCACAACATAACTGGGTGATTATAAAGGTGCTCTACAGGTGTCTCCAAAGGTACTTGTTGAGTTGGCATAGATCGAGATTAGGATTTGTCACTTCGATTGTCGGAGAGGTATCTCTGGGCCCTCTCAGTAATGCACATCACTATACGCCTTGCAAGCAATGTAACTAATGAGTTAGTTGCGGGATGATGCATTATAGAACGAGTAAAGAGACTTGCCTGTAACGAGATTGAACTAGGTATTGAGATACTGACGACCGAATCTCGGGCAAGTAACATACCGATGACAAAGGGAACAACGTATGTTATTATGCGGTTCAACCGATAAAGATCTTCGTAGAATATGTACGAGCCAATATGGGCATCCAGGTTCCGCTATTGGTTATTGACCAGAGAAGTGTCTTGGTCATGTCTACATAGTTCTCGAACCCGTAGGGTCCGCACGTTTAACGGTCGTTGACGATATAGTATTTATGACTTATGTATGTTCGTAACCGAATGTTGTTCGGAGTTCCGGGTAAGATCACGGACATGACGAGGAACTCCAGAATGGTCCGGAGATAAAGTTTGATATATGGGATAATAGTGTTTGGTCTCCGGAAGGGTTCCGCAATTCACTGGAAGGGGTTCCGGGCGTTTCCCGAAATGTTTGGGTACGAGAACACTTTATTTGGGCCAAAGGGGAAAGCCCACAAGGTTTTTGGAAAGCGCAAAAGGAAGTTTTGCGGAGTCCAGGGGCCAGACACCAGGGTCCCTAGCGTCTGGGACGCTGGGAACCCTGGCGTCTGGCCCTGGAGTCCGAGAAGGACTCTTGCCTTTCGGGTGAAACCAACTTTGTGGAGGCTTTTACTCCAAGTTTCGACCCTAAGGCTCAACATATAAATAGAGGGGTAGGGCTAGCACCCAATACATCAAGAAACACCAAGCCGTGTGCCGGCAACCCCATCCCCTCTAGTTTATACTCCGTAATAGTTTTCATAGTGCTTAGGCGAAGCCCTGCGGAGATTGCTCTTCACCAACACCGTCACCACGACGTCGTGCTGCCGGAACTCATATACCACTTCGCCCCTCTTGCTGGATCAAGAAGCACGTGAACGTCATCGAGCTGAACGTGTGCTGAACACGGAGGTGCCGTACGTTCGGTACTTGATCGGGATGGATCGTGAAGGTGTACGACTACATCAACCGCGTTGATAAATGCTTCCGCTGTCGGTCTACGAGGGTACGTAGACATACTCTCCCCTCTCGTTGCTATGCATCACCATGATCTTGCGTGTGCGTAGGAAAATTTTGAAATTATATGCACGAGTAGAACACAAGTGAGTTGTGGGCGATACAAGTCATACTGCTTACCAGCATGTCATACTTTGGTTCGGCGGTATTGTTGGTTGAAGCGGCCTGGACCAACATTACGCATATGCTTACGCGAGACTGGTTCTACCGATGTGCTTTGCATACAGGTGGCTGGCAGGTGTCAGTTTCTCCAACTTTAGCTGAACCAAGTGTTGTTACGCCCGGTCCTTGAGAAGGTTAAAACAACACTAACTTGATGAACTATCTTTGTGGTTTTGATGCGTAGGTAAGAACGGTTCTTGCTCAGCCCATAGCAGCCACGTAAAACTTGCAACAACAAAGTAGAGGACGTCTAACTTGTTTTTGCAGGGCATGTTGTGATGTGATATGGTCAAAACATGATGCTATATTTATTGTATGAGATGATCATGTTTTGTAACAGAGTTATCGGCAACTGGCAGGAGCCATATGGTTGTCGCTTTATTGTATGCAATGCAATCGCCCTGTAATTGCTTTACTTTATCACTAAGCGGTAGTGATAGTCATAGAAGCAATAGATGGTGAGACGACAATGATGGTACGATGGAGATCAAGGTGTCGTACCGGTGACGATAGTGATCATGATGGTGCTTTGGAGATAGCTATCAAAGGCACAACATGATGATGACCATATAATATCACTTATATTGATTGCATGTGATGTTTATCCTTTATGCATCTTATTTTGCTTTGTTTGACAGTAGCATTATAAGATGATCTCTCACTAAATTTCAAGGTAAAAGTGTTCTCCCTGAGTATGCACCGTTGCCAAAGTTCGCCGTGCCGAGACACCACATGATGATCGGGTGTGATAAGCTCAACGTTCATCTACAACGGGTGTAAGACAGTTTTACACACGCAGAATACTCGGGTTAAACTTGACAAGCCTAGCATATGCAGATATGGCCTCGGAACACTAAGACCGAAAGGTCGAGCATGAATCATATAGTAGATATGATCAACATAGTGATGTTCACCATTGAAAACTACTCCATCTCACGTGATGATCGGACATGGCTTAGTTGGTTTGGATCACGTGATCATTTAGATGACTAGAGGGATGTCTATCTAAGTGGGAGTTCTTAAGTAATATGATTAATTGAACTTAAATTTATCATGAACTTAGTCCTGATAGTATTTGCATATCTATGTTGTAGATCAATAGCTCGCACATAGCTTCCCCATTTATTTTTGATATGTTCCTAGGGAAAAAATAAATTGAAAGATGTTAGTAGCAATGATGCAGATTGGATCCATGATCTGAGGATTATCCTCATTGCTGCACAGAAGAATTATGTCCTTGATGCACTGCTAGGTGACGGACCTATTGGAGGAGCATATGCAGACGTTATGAACGTTTGGCAAAGCTCGGTATGATGACTACTTGATAGTTTAGTGCACCATGCTTTACGGCTTAGAACCGGGACTTCAAAAATGTTTTGAATGCCATGGAGCATATAAGATGTTCCAAGAGTTGAAATTAGTATTTCAGACTCATGCCCATGTCGAAATGTATGAGACCTTTGACAAGTACTTTGCCTACAAAATGGAGGAGAATAGCTCAGCTAGTGAGCATGTGCTCAGAATGTTTGAGTGCTACAATCACTTGAATCAAGTGGGAGTTAATCTTCCATATAAGATAGTGATTGACAGAATTCTCTAGTCACTATCACCAAGTTACTATAACTTCATGATGAACGATAATATGCAAGGGATAACGGAAACGATTCCCAAGCTCTTCGTGATACAAAAATTGACGAAGGTAGAATCAAGAAAAACATCAAGTGTTGATGGTTGACAAGACCACTAGGTTCAAGAAAAGGGAAAGGGAAGAAGGGGAACTTCAACAAGAACGGCAAGCAAGTTGCTGCTCAAGTGAAGAACCCAAGTCTAGACTTAAGCCTGAGACTAAGTGCTTCTACTTCAAAGGGACTGGTCACTGGAAGCAGAACTTCCCCAAGTATTTGGAGGATAAGAAGGATGGAAAAGTGAACAAAGGTATATTTGATATACATGTTATTGATGTGTACTTTACTAGTGTTTATAGCAACCCCTCAGTATTTGATACTAGTTCAGTTGCTAATATTAGTAACTCGAAACGGGAGTTGCAGAATGAACAGAGACTAGTTAAGGGTGAAGTGACGATGTGTGTTGGAAGTGGTTCCAAGATTGATATGATCATCATCGCACACTCCCTATACTTTCGGGATTAGTGTTGAACCTAAATATATGTTATTTGGTGTTTGCGTTAAGCATGAATACGATTTGATCATGTTTATTGCAATACGGTTATTCATTTAAAGTCAGAGAATAATTGTTGTTCTGTTTACATGAATAAAACCTTCAATGGTCATACACCCAAGGTGAATGGTTTATTGAATCTCGATCGTAGTGATACACATATTCATAATATTGAAGCCAAAAGATGCAAAGTTAATAATGATAGTGCAACTTATTTGCGGCACTGCCGTTTAGGTCATATTGGTGTAAAACGCATGAAGAAAATCCATACTGATGGGCTTTTGGAATCACTTGATTATGAATCAGTTGATGCTTGCGAACCATGCCTCATGGGCAAGATGACTAAGACTCCATTCTCCGGAACAATGGAGCGAGCAATAGACTTGTTGGAAATAATACATACTAATGTATGCAGATCGATGAGTGTTGAGGCTCGCGGCAGGTATTGTTATTTAATAACCTTCATAGATGATTTGAGTAAGATATAGGTATATCGTCTTGATGAAACATAAATCTGAAACATTTGAAAAGTTCAAATAATTTTAGAGTGAAGTGGAAAATCATCATAACAAGAAAATAAAGTTTCTACAATCTAATCATGGAGGAGAATATTTGAGTTACGAGTTTGGTCTTCATTTGAAACAACGCGGAATAGTTTCGCAACTCACGCCACCTGGAACACCACAGCTTAATGGTGTGTCCGAACATCGTAACCGTACTTTATTAGATATGGTGCAATCTATGATGTCTCTTGCCGATTTACCGCTATCATTTTGGGGTTATGCATTGGAGACAGCTGCATTCACATTAAAAAGGGCACCATCTAAATTCGTTGAGACGACATCGTATGAACTGTGGTTTAGCAAGAAACCTAAGGTGTCGTTTCTTAAAGTTTGGGGTTGTGATACTTATATGAAAAGATTCAGCCTGATAAGCTCAAACCCAAATCAGAAAAGTGCGTCTTCATAGGATACCCAAAAGAAATTGTTGGGTACACCTTCTATCACAGATCTGAAAGGCAAGATCTTTGTTGCTAAGAGTGGATCCTTTCTACAGAAGAAGTTTCTCTCGAAAGAAGTGAGTGGGAGGAAAGTAGAACTTGATGAGGTAACTGTACCTGCTCCCTTGTTGGAAAGTAGTTCATCACTGAAACCAATTCAAGTGATTCCTACACCGGTAAGTTAGGAAGCTAATGATGATGATCATGAAACTTCTGATCAAGTTACTAACGAACCTCGTAGGTCAACCAGAGTAAGATCCGCACCAGAATGGTACGGTAATCCTGTTCTGGAAGTCATGTTACTTGACCATGACAAACCTACAAACTATGAGGAAGCGTTGATGAGCCCAGATTCCGCGAAATGGCTTGAGGCCATGAAATCTGAGATGGGATCCATGTATGAGAACAAAGTATGGACTTTGATTGACTTGCCCGATGATTGGTGAGTCGTTATGTAACACCCCGGATGTAACTTTACCTATTTGTACTCCAACTCCTGCCGTTTCCGGCGTTAAGTTATTTTATTTTCTCGGGTTCGGGTTTTGCCTCCGTGTGTTGTTGTCGTTGTCATGCATCTCATATCATGTCATCATGTGCATTGCATTTGCATACGTGTTCGTCTCAGGCATGCGAGCATTTTCCCCGTTGTCCGTTTTGCATTCCGGCGCTTCGTCCTCCTCCGGTGGTCATATCTATCTTTCTTTCGTGTGTGGGGATTAAACATTTCCGGATTGGACCGAGACTTGCCAAGCGGCCTTGGTTTACTACCGGTAGACCGCCTGTCAAGTTTCGTACCATTTGGACTTCGTTTGATACTCCAACGGTTAACCGAGGGACCAAAAAGGCCTCGTGAGTGTTGCAGCCCAACACCCCTCCATTTTGGCCCAAAACCCACCAAACTCTGCTCCATGTCCTAGAGCGTTTGATCACGATCGCGTGGCCGAAAACCGCACCTCATTTGGACTCTCCTAGCTCCCTCTATGCCTATATATACACCCCCTCTGAAATTCACGGGTCTTCCCTCCCCCCTAAACCCTAGATCCATCCGCCACCGCCGTCGGACGTGTCCGGACAGGGCCGGACAGCGTCCGCCCGCCGCCTCCAGCCACCCGTGCGTCACCACGTGGCGGCCGCCACCTCCCACCGCCGCCGGCCCGCCCGGCCCAGGCGAGGCCCCCGCGAGCCCGCGAGCCGGCCGCCCCGCGCCGCCTCCCTCCTCGGCCCGGCCGCCGCCTCCGCCGCCGCCGCCGCCCCGCCCGGCCGTCGCCGCCCAGCCGTCCGCCGCCGCCGTCCCGGTCCGCCGCCGCCTCGTCGTTGGGGTCGCCGCCCCGAGCCGCCGCAGGAGCTCGCCGGCGTCGCCCCAGCTCCGGCCGCCGCCGCCGCCGCCTCGGCCACCGGCGACCGCGCCCTCGCCGGCCGCCTCCTCCCTCCTCCACGCCGACTCCGGCGAACTCGGGTCCGGCCAGCTACAGTGCCGCGAGATCCGATCTGGATCGGGGTTGCTACAGTAAACCCTAGGGGTAGTTTTTTTCACTGTCCCGGATATTTTTAGTTCATATGCCCCTGTTCGCGGCCCCGTAACTTTGCATCCGTAGCTCCGATTTGCGCATATAGCATATCAAAATGTTCATCTCAGAGGGTACATCATTTCATTCCATTGCATCATTTTAATTTGAGCACATCGTGATGCCCGAAATGCTGTTAGAAGAGGGCTACTTGAGTTAATTGTCAGATCTGTTACTCCGTTTAGCACTTTTGTCATTTTTGCCATGATTATTGTGTGCATGCTATGCCCGTGAGTTCTACATGTGTTTTGTTAAGGGTTTTTTCATCTTTCCAGAGGTGCAACCCATATATTTTTAGGATGTGTGTGGTGACTTGTGCAAGCTTGCAAAGTGGTGCACTTGCTAATTCTGTTTTCAGGGACTTGGTAATTTCACTAAGTCCTGGGATTGTTTAGTTCACGATGCCATATGTTCATGTTGTTTCCTAGCGATCCATGCCTCTTTTGAGGATGATCAGTAAGGGATTTTTGTTAATATTGTAGTGCTCTATCCATCCATGTCTTTGTTTGCAATTATGGAGCACCCTAGCTTCAGTCAATCGAGCTCTACTTTTGCTTCGTTGCGAATCTGGGCAGATCGTCAACTTGTTTGCGATTTTGCCGATGTTATTGTAGTTGATCCGTGCATGCTATGCCATTGTTCTTGCCATTTCTAGCTTGAATTTTGTGCCTTCTTAAGGGATGTATGCTTGTCTTGCCATGACTTGCACCATGGTGAGTGCATCGAGCTCGTAAACATGCCTTCGTGAGTTATGTTTCAGCATGTCCCAGTTTTCACTAAGTCTGAAAACTGATTATGTTTTTGCTATGTCCGTGTGCTTGTTAGTATATTTTGTGATCCCTTTTGACTCAAGGTCACTAAGGGACTTTTGTTAACCTTGTTGAGTAGCTCCATGCCATGTCTTTCTTTGTCATGTTCATGTCCTGTAGCATGTTGTTTTGTTGCTCCGAAGAGGGCTATATGATCTGAAATTCCAGACAAGTGTTAATTTCACTAAGTCTGAGATCTGTTTTACCATTTGCGTTTTTGCCATGCTTGTTTGGACCTCCTAATGGATGAATTGGACGTAGCTCAGTGCTAGACTTTTGTTAAGCATCTTGAATTCTTCCCTGCCATGTATTTTGATGCCATGTTTAAGTGTTGTAGCATGTTCATCTCGTTGCATTTAGATGCCTACTTGCTGTAAATCACAGACCGGTGTCATTTTTGAATCGCTTGCCATTTCCAAACCGTAACTCCGATTCCGGCGTTCTTTATATCGTTTTCAAGAGATTTCATCTCATCTTTCCAGTGGCACACTTGGAATTCCATGTTGAGGCCAGGTTCATGCATTTCCTGGCATATCTTGCATTTTGCATCCCGCATCGCATCCCGCATAGCATATCATCTTTGCATCGTGTTATCTGAGTTTGCACGTGGTTGATTGTATCCTTGTTTCTGTTTGTCTTGTTTGGGTAGAGCCGGGAGACGAGTTCGCTATTGAGGAGCCCGTTGAGTTTGCTTTCGAGGATCCAGTGAACTCTGACAACTGTGCAGGCAAGATGATCATACCCTCGAAATCACTACTATCTTTGCTATGCTAGTTTGCTCGCTCTTTTGCTATGCCAATGCTACGATGCCTACCACTTGCTTGCAAGCCTCCCAAATTGCCATGTCAAACCTCTAACCCACCATTGTCCTAGCAAACCGTTGATTGGCTATGTTACCGCTTTGCTCAGCCCCTCTTATAGCGTTGCTAGTTGCAGGTGAAGATTGGAGGCCGTTCCTTGTTGGAACATCTTTTTTTTACTTGTTGGGATATCATTATATTGCCTTGTTATCTTAATGCATCTATATACTTGGTAAAGGGTGGAAGTCTCGGCCTCTCGCCTAGTGTTTTGTTCCACTCTTGCCGCCCTAGTTTCCGTCTTATCGGTGTTATGTTCTCGGATTTTGCGTTCCTTACGCGGTTGGGTTATAATGGGAACCCCTTGATAGTTCGCCTTGATTAAAGCTTTTCCAGCAATGCCCAACCTTGGTCTTACCATTTCCCACCTAGCCTCTTTTTCCCTCGGGTTTCCGGAGCCCGCGGGTCATCTTATTTTAACCCCCCCCCCCGGGCCAGTGCTCCTCTGAGTGTTGGTCCGACCGAGTAGACTGCGGGGCCACCTCGGGGCAACTTGAGGGTTGGTTTTACTCGTAGGATGTCTCATCCGAGTGTGCCCTGAGAAAGAGATATGTGCAGCTCCTATCGGGATTTGTCGGCACATTCGGGCGGTGTTGCTGGTCTTGTTTTAACCTGTCGAAGTGTCTTGAGTTACCGAGATTCCGAGTCTGATCGGAACGTCTTGGGAGGAGGTCTATTCCTTCGTTGACCGTGACAGCTTGTCATGGGCTAAGTTGGGACTCCCTTGCAGGGTTTGAACTTTCGAAAGTCGTGCCCGCGGTTATGGGAAGATGGGAATTTGTTAATGTCCGGTTGTAGATAACTTGAACCTTAATTAATTAAAATGAATCAACTGAGTGTGTTACCGTGATGGCCTCTTCTCGGCGGAGTCTGGGAAGTGGACACGGTGTTGGAGTTATGTTTGCGCAGGTTGTTCTCTAGCTTCTCGCTCGTGCTTTGCCTCCTCTTCTCGCTCTCTTTTGCGAATAAGTTAGCCACCATACTTGCTAGTCGCTTGCTGCAGCTCCACTCATATTTTACCCTGCCTTACCTATAAGCTTGAATAGTCTTGATCGCGAGGGTGCGAGATTGCTGAGTCCCTGTGGCTCACAGATTACTATTACACCAGATGCAGGGCCTGATGATTCCGCTTCAGGAGACGCGTATGAGCTCAAGTGGGAGTTCGACGAAGACTCTCAACGTTACTATGTTTCCTTTCCCGATGATCAGTAGTGGTGCCCAGTTGGGGGTGAACGGGACCGTTGTCGCATGTTGGGTTCTCTTTATTTTGGCGCCGTAGTCGGGCCATGAGTGTTTGGATGATGTAATGTTATTTATGTACCTGATTGACGTGGCGAGTGTAAGCCAACTATTGTTATCTCCCTTTTATTATCATATTACATGGGATGTTGTGAAGATTGCCTAACTTGCGACATATGCCTTCAATGCGATTATGTCTCTAAGTCGTGCCTCGACACGTGGGAGCTATAGTCGCATCGAGGGTGTTACACATTAAGAATAAATGGATCTTCAAGACGAAGACGGACGCTGATAGTAGTGTTACTATCTACAAAGCTCAAATTGTCGCAAAATGTTTTCGACAAGTTCAAGGTGTTGACTACGATGAGATTTTGTCACTCGTATCGATGCTTAAAAGTCTGTCCGAATCATGTTAGCAGTTGCCGCATTTTGTGAAATCCGACAAAAGGATGTCAAAACTGTATTGCTTCATGGATTTCTTAAAGAAGAGTTGTATATGATGCAACCAGAAGGTTTTGTCGATCCTAAAGGTGCTAACAAAGTGAGCAAGCTCCAGTGATCCATCTATGGACTGGTGCAAGCATCTCGGAGTTGGAATATATGCTTTGATAAAGTGATCAAAGTATATGGTTTTATACAGACTTGCGGTGAAGCCTGTATTTACAAGAAAGTGAGTGGGAGCACTAAAACATTTCTGAATGACATACTGTTGATCAGAAATAATGTAGAATTTTCTGGAAAGCATAAAGGAGTGTTTGAAAAGAGTTTTCCAAAGAAAGACCTCGATGAAGCTGCTTACACATTGAGCATCAAGATCTATAGAGATAGATCAAGACGCTTGATAAGTTTTTTCAATGAGTACATACCTTGATAAGATTTTGAAGTAGTTCAAAATGGAACAGTCAAAGAAGGAGCTCTTGCCTGTGTTGCAAGGTGTGAAGTTGAGTAAAGACTCAAAACCTGACCACGGCAGAAAATAGAAAGACAAGGAAAAGTCATTCCCTATGCCTCAGTCATCGGTTGTATAAAGTATGCTATGATGTTTACCAGTCCTATTGTATACCTTAGCATTTTTCTGGCAAGGGAGTACAATAGTGATCTAGGAGTAGATCACCAGACAGCGGTCAAAATTATCCTTAGAGGGCTAAGGAAATATTTCTTGGTTATGGAGGTGATGAAAGAGTTCGTCGTAAAGAGTTACGTCGATGGACACTTTTTTACATCGATCTGGATGACTCTAAGTCTCGATTTGGATACATATTGGAAGTGGGAGAAATTAGCTAGAGTAGCTCCGTGCAGAGCATTGTAGATATAGATATTTGCGAAATACATACAAATATGAATGTTACAGACCCGTTGACTAAATTTTTCTCACAAACAAAACATGATCACTCTTTGGGTGTTAATCACATAGAGATGCGAACTAGATTATTGACTCTAGTAAACCCTTTGGGTGTTAGTCACATGGAGATGTGAACTAATCACATAAAGATGTGAACTATTGGTGTTAAAGCACATGACGGTGTGAACTAGATTATTGACTCTAGTGCAAGTGGGAGACTAAAGGACATATGCCCTAGAGGCAATAATAAAGTTGTTATTTATATTTCCTTATATCATGATAAATGTTTATTATTCATGCTAGAATTGTATTAACCGGAAACATAATACATGTGTGAATACATAGACAAACAGAGTGTCACTAGTATGCCTCTACTTGACTAGCTCGTTGATCAAAGATGGTTATGTTTCCTAACCATAGACATGAGTTGTCATTTGATAAATGGGATCACATCATTATGAGAATGATGTGATTGACTTGACCCATTCCATTAGCTTAGCACTTGATCATTTTAGTTTACTGCTATTGCTTTCTTCATGACTTATACATGTTCCTATGACTATGAGATTATGCAACTCCCGATTACCGGATGAACACTTTGTGTGCTACCAAACATCACAATGTAACTGGGTGATTATAAAGGTGCTCTACAGGTGTCTCCAAAGGTACTTGTTGAGTTGGCATAGATCAAGATTAGGATTTGTCACTCCGATTGTCGGAGAGGTATCTCTGGGCCCTCTCGGTAATGCACATCACTATACGCCTTGCAAGCAATGTAACTAATGAGTTAGTTGCGGCATGATGCATTACATAATGAGTAAAGAGACTTTCCGGTAACGAGATTGAACTAGGTATTGAGATACCGATGATCGAATCTCGGGCAAGTAACATACCGATGACAAAGGGAACAACGTATGTTGTTATGCGGTTCGACCGATAAAGATCTTCGTAGAATATGTAGGAGCCAATATGGGCATCCAGGTTCCGCTGTTGGTTATTGACCAGAGAAGTGTCTCGGTCATGTCCACATAGTTCTCGAACCCGTAGGGTCCGCACGCTTAACGTTCGTTGACGATATAGTATTTATGAGTTATGTATGTTGGTAACTGAATGTTGTTCGGAGTTCCGTATAAGATCACAGACATGACGAGGAACTCCGGAATGGTCCGGAGATAAAGTTTGATATATGGGACAATATTGTTTGGTCTCCGGAAGGGTTCCGCAATTCACTGGAAGGGGTTCCGGACATTTCCCGAAATGTTTGGGTACGAGAACACTTTATTTGGGCCAAAGGGGAAAGCCCACAAGGTTTTTGGAAAGCGCAAAAGGAAGTTTTGCGGAGTCCAGGGGCCAGACGCCAGGGTCCCTGGCGTCTGGGTCCGGACGCCGGGAACCCGGGCGTCTGGCCCTGGAGTCCGAGAAGGACTCTTGCCTTTCGGGTGAAATCGACTTGGTGGAGGCTTTTACTCCAAGTTTCGACCCCAAGGCTCAACATATAAATAGAGGGGTAGGGCTAGCACCCAAGACATCAAGAAACACCAAGCCGTGTGCCGGCAACCCCGTCCCCTCTAGTTTATCCTCCGTAATAGTTTTCGTAGTGCTTAGGCGATGCCCTGCGGAGATTGCTCTTCACCAACACCGTCACCACGTCGTTGTGCTGCCGGAACTCATATACTACTTCGCCCCTCTTGCTGGATCAAGAAGGCGAGGACGTTATCGAGCTGAACGTGTGCTGAACGCAGAGGTGCCGTACATTCGGTACTTGATCGGGACGGATCGTGAAGGTGTACGACTACATCAACCACGTTGATAAACGCTTCCGCTTTCGGTCTACGAGGGTACGTAGACATAGTCTCCCCTCTCATTGCTATGCATCACCATGATCTTGCGTGTGCATAGGAAATTTTTGAAATTACTATGTTCCCCAATGGTGTGCTCCCTCGAGTGCGCCTTCCAAGCTGCATCAATCGAAGACCCTGACATCGCGGGTGCGTAGTACCCTCCTGAGGCCAACCCCAAGAGGAAGAAGAAGCTACTCCACGCTGGGCCTCAAGGGAGCGGCACCTCCAGCGGCACCACTTCAGGATCTGCGCCAGCGCCTGGCGCTCCTCCCTCCCTCGCATAGGGAGGCGCGCACGGTGCCCACCTCGGGCAGGGTTCGGGGGCTCTCTTCTGGAGGGCCTCGGACCTGGCCAACATCACGAGGGAGGCGCTCGGGCACCACGTGGAGGTGTGCTTCGTGGCACGTTTCTCTCAGGAGGACACCAGGCGAGGAGTGCCCGGCAGTCAGGAGTTCATCACCAAGGCATCTCAGGAGCTTCAGGAAGCAAGAGCAATACGAGGCGACCGCTGCCCACCTGGTGCTGCTCCCCACCCAGGCGAGGGTGGTGAGCCGCGCGTCTGCATCGACATCCCAGGGCTCAACAGGGCTGTATCTCAGGAGTGCTTCTGGCCTTCACGTGCTGGACGGTGTGAGGGTCCACCTCACAGCTACGTTCGCATTTCGTTCCACCTGCCGAGCATAGCTGCCGCCTTCCAGCGCAACCTGCGGAGCACCCTGGCGGGTAAGGAGGCCAGGCACCACGCAGTCCTGGAGGAGATGGAGACGGTCCTCAAGAGGCCACCCGAGCCTCCAGAGCCTCCCGAGGCCTAGGGCCTCGACGGCTCGTGAGGAGCAGCTTCCTCAGCGCATGTCTTCGGCTGCCCCAACACTCCTTCGGCAACCAAACCAGGTGACATTTTTCCAAGTTCATTCGGCTAGGAGCGCTCCCGAGGTTGCATCATCCCCAGGCCATGTGGGTCCGTCCCTGCGACATGTATCCGGTTGCATCTTTAGTTCACCCTGCTGGGGGCGCCCCTCGGGCTGCATTAACCCCAGGCCGCTCGGATCCGACCTAGTTGTGACACCCCCGATTTGACCTTACACTAATCATACACGCAAATGTGTACGATCAAGATCAAGGACTCACGGGAAGATATCACAACACAACTCTAGGCACAAATTAAAAATAATACAAGCTTTATATTACAAGTCAGAGGTCTCAAGGGCACGAATACATATCTCGAATACACAAGAGTCAGCGGAAGCAACAAATATCTGAGTACAGACATAAGTTAAACAAGTTTGCCTTAAGAAGGCTAGCACAAAAGTAGCAACGATCGAAAAGGTGAGGCCTCCTGCCTGGGACCTCCTAACTACTCCTCGAAGCCGAACTCCACGTAGAAACATCCTCGGGATCCTCCGGCTCCTGGACTCCATCATATGATCGCAATAACCGAGAAAAGGGGAAAAGAAGTAGCAAAGCAACCGTGAGTACTCATCCAAAGTACTCGCAAGCAAGGATCTACACTACATATGCAATGGTATCAATGAAATGGATAGTATCTGTGGACTGAACTGTAGAATGCCAGAATAAGAGGGGGATAGCTAGTCCTATCGAAGACTACGCTTCTGGCATCCTCCATCTTGAAGCATATAGGAGAGAGTAGATGGTAAGTTCACCAAGTAGCATCATATAGCATAATCCTACCCGGCGATCCTCCCCTCATCGCCTTGTGAGAGAGAGATCACCGGGTTGTATCTGGCACTTGAAAGTGTGTATTTTATTAAGTATCCGGTTCTAGTTGTCATCAGGTCAAGGTACAACACCGGGTCGTCCTTTTACCAAGGGACACGGCTATTCGAATAGATAAACTTCCCTGCAGGGGTGCACCACATTTCCCAACACGCTCGATCCCGTTTAACCGGACACACTTTCCTGGGTCATGCCCGGCCTCGGAAGATCAACACGTCGCAGCCCCATCTAGGCACAACAGAGAGGTCAGCACGCAAGTCTAAATCCTATGCACGCAGGGGTCTGGGCCCATCGCCCATTGCACACCTGCATGTTGCGAGGGCGGCCGGTGAGCAGACCTAGCAACCTCCATTTCCAAAGAAGTTGCGCTACGCGGTCCAACCCGACGCGCGCTGCTTAGTCGCTGACGTCACGAAGGCTTTGGCTGATACCACGACGTCGAGTGCCCATAACTGTTCCCGCGTAGTTGGTTAGTGCGTATAGGCCAGTGGCCAGACTTAGATCGAATACCAAGATCTCGTTAAGCGTGTTAATTGATGTAACCGCGGACGCCAACCAGGGCTAGGCCCACCTCTCTCCTAGGTGGTCTCAACCTGCCCTGTCGCTCCGCCACGAAGTAATAGTCGGGGGCCGTCGGGAACCCAGGCCCACCTCTACCAGGATGGAACCACCTGTCCTTTCAGCACCCTCATCAGAATCATTGGCGGGTACTCTACGAGCCGACCCGACTTTAGTCAACACATGTATCATATAATAAGTATGTAAGTATATACCCGTGTTCACGTCCTGACTGATCACGGCCCGATAGTATAGCATAGCAGACGTACAAGAGTGTAGGGCCACTGATGTAATACTAGCAACCTACACTAAGCATTAGGATAACAGGTAAAGGTATCAACAATTTTAGCAACAATGACAGGCTATGCAGCAGAATAGGAGCTATATAATCAACAACAGTAGCAAACCTAATGCAAGAATAAGAGAGAACAGAGTGGGCAATATCTGGTTGATCAAGTGGGGGGGGCTTGCCTGGTTGCTCTGCAGACAGAAACAGACCCTCGAAGGTGAAGTAGTCGATCACTGGTTCAACCGCAGTCTCGCGGTCTACCGGAAAGAAGTAACTGAGGGGGAACACAATAAATAACAAAGCAATCAAAGTATCACAAAGCATAACATGACAATAGGTCATGCTAGAGGTGACCTAACACAGTACTAGGTGATACCGGCAAGGGGGGAACATCTGAAAAGGTATCCCCGGTGTTTCGCATTTTCGGACAGATGAACCTGAGGGAGAAAGTTGTGTGTTCTCTATGCTAGAGATGTGTGGCGGACGAACAGGCTGCGTATTCAGATTCGTCATATTTTTCTGATCATTTTTCATTTATAAATTATTTTCATTCAAGTTATGGATTATTTTATATAATTTTTCAAAGTTCTAAACAATTTCTGACATTGTTATAAATTCGAATTAAAACAGAATATTCTTCTGTCACCTAGTGTCAGTCCAGCCAGAGTGTATGACAGTGGGCCAGATGGGTGCTGAATCAGCAAGGTTGACATTCAACATTGACTGCTCAAAACTAGACAGTGGGGCTCATGTGTCATAGGGCCATTTGTTTGGCAGATTGCTTAAAATAAACTAATTACTTGTGTGCGTGGGTGGGGGTGTTAGCACTAGTTTTAGTTAGTGCCTAATTAAAAGGGGTCGGCCAACACTCACACACCCAGCACGCACACCTACCCCACACACAGAGAGAACGCACACCTACCACACATACACACACATCACACACACCTAGCTCATGGCCATTGTGACGCCCCCGATTTGACCGTACACTAATCATACACGCAAACGTGTACGATCAAGGTCAGGGACTCACGGGAAGATATCATAACACAACTCTAAAAATAAAATAAGTCATACAAGCATCATATTATAAGCCAGGGGCCTCGAGGGCTCGAATACAAGAGCTCGATCATAGACGAGTCAGCGGAAGCAACAATATCTGAGTACAGACATAAGTTAAACGAGTTTGCCTTCAGAAGGCTAGCACAAACTGGGATACATAACGAAAGAGGCGCAGGCCTCCTGCCTGGAATCCTCCTAAACTACTCCTGGTCGTCGTTAGCGGCCTGCACGTAGTAGTAGGCACCTCCAGTGTAGTAGGAGTCGTCGTCAACGGTGGCGTCTGGCTCCTAGACTCTATCGTCTGGTCGCAACAATCGGGTATAAAAAGGGGAAAAGGGGGAAGCAAAGAAACCGTTAGTACTCATCCAAAGTACTCGCAAGCAAGGAGCTACACTACATATGTATGCATTGGTATCAAATGAACAAGGGGTAGCATATGTGGACTGAACTGCAGAATGCCGGAATAAGAGGGGGATAGATAGTCCTATCGAAGACTACACTTCTAGTAACCTCCATCTTGCAGCATGTAGAATAGAGTAGATGGTAAGTTCACCAAGTATCATCGCATAGCATAATCCTACCCGGTGATACTCCCCTCGTCGCCCTGTGAGAGAGCGATCACCGATTGTATCTGGCACTTGGAAGGGTGTGTATTATTAAGTATCCAGTTCTAGTTGTCATAAGGTCAAGGTACAACTCCAGGTCGTCCTTTTACCGAGGGACACGGCTATTCGAATAGATAAACTTCCCTGCAGGGGTGCACCACATTTCCCAACACGCTCGATCCCCTTTGGCAGGACACACTTTCCTGGGTCATGCCCGGCCTCAAAAGATCAACACGTCGCAGCCCCACCTAGGCACATCAGAGAGGTCAGCACGCTGGTCTAAATCCTATGGCGCAGGGGTCTGTGCCCATCGCCCATTGCATACCTGCATGTTGCGAACGCGGTCGGCGAGCAGACCTAGCCTCCCTTATACAAGAGCAGGCGTTCCAGTCCAACTCAGCGCGCGCCGCCTTGTCGCTGACGTCAAGAAGGCTTCGGCTGATACCATGACGTCGAGTGCCCATAACTGTCCCCGCATAGTTGGTTAGTGTGTATAGGCCAATGGCCAGACTCAGATCAAATACCCAGATCTCGTTAAGCGTGTTAATTGAATTAACCGCGAATGCCGACCAGGGCCAGGCCCACCTCACTCCTAGGTGGTCTCAACCTACCTTGTCGCTCCGCCATAAAGATCCACTCAGAGGGCCGTTGGGACAAACGTCCTTTCGGACCCAATCCGTGAATCACTCGCGGGTACTCTTCGAGCCGACCCGTCTTTAGTCACCACAAGTATCATATATTATGTATAAGTATATACCCGTGATCACCTCCCGAGTGATCACGGCCCGATAGTATAGCATGGCAGACAAATAAGAATGTAGGGCCACTAATGATAAACTAGCATCCTATACTAAGCATTTAGGATTGCAGGTAAGGTATCAATAACTGTAGCAACAATGACAGGCTATGCATCAGAATAGGATTAACGGAAAGCAGTAACATACTACACTACTCTAATGCAAGCAGTAGAGAGAAGAAAAGGCGATATATGGTGATCAAGGGGGGGGCTTGCCTGGTTGCTCTGGCAAGAAGGAGGGTTCGTCAACAACGTAGTCGACCGGGGCACCAGCAGTGGCGCCAGTCTCGTAGTCTATCGTAGAGAAAAGGGGGAAGAAACAATGAATACAATGCAAACAAATGCATAACGATGCATGACATGACAAGTAGCGGTGCTAGGTGTGTCCTAACGCAGTAGGAGGTGGTACCGGCGAAGGGGGGAAATAACCGGGAAAGTATCCCCGGTATTTTGCGTTTTCGGACAAATGAATCGGAGCGGAAAGTTGCGTGTTCACTATGCTAGGGATGCGTGGCAGACAAACGGGCTGCATATCCGGATTCGTCTCGTCGTTCTGAGCAACTTTCATGTACAAAGTTTTTCCATCCGACCTATGGTTTATTTTATATTGATTTTAAAAGATTTAAATCGTCTTTACGATTTATTTAACTATTTTAATTCAACATTATCCAGAATAGTGCCTGCTGACATCATCATGACGTCAGCATGACATTAGCAGTCAACTATGACCGTTGACCGGTCAAATTGACGTGTGGGTCCCACTGTCATACACTGTTAATTAATTAACCAATTTAATTAGTTTAAATTACAGATTAGTCAGGTTAATTAATTAATTAGGCTAATCCAATCAGGATTAAATTAATTAATTAATTTAATTATTATTATTTTTATTTATTATTTTTTTTATTTTTTTAATCGTTCAAGGGGTGGGCCCCATGTGTCATAGGGCCAGGGGGCCTTGGCGGGTTCGGGCGCGAGCGGCCGCAAGCGCCGCCCGAACGGGCGTGGGCACCGGTGAGGCCACGGCGGGGCGAGGCCATGGCGATGAGGAGGCGAGGCCAGGTCGGGCACGCGCGGCTTCACACCGGTGGCCGTGGCCGCGGCCGAAGCGGCGAGAGGACGGGGGGAGGCGGCTTGCTGGAGTGCGCGCGGGGAGCGGCCGTGGACAGGGGCCGGCCGTATCGGATAGAGAAGGCGCCGGCATGTTGCGGGGAGCAAGCGCGAGTAAGCCACAGCGGGCGACGCGGCTGGAGCAACAGCAGCTAGCAGACAGAGCAAGCAACAGCGAGAGCCGACGGCGGCAGCGTGCTAGCAGCGGCGGCGAGGGTGAAGTGCGGCGGGGCGGGCATGGCACATCAGCGGCAAGAAGGAGGAGATGGCGCGGTTAGGCAAAGGTGGCCGTGCGGACAGCGGCGAGCGCACGCCGGCAGGCGCAGGGGCGGGGTCGCGGCGTGCGGGGTGAGCGAGGGAGGCGGGCGACGGGGGGGCGACCGTGGGCGCATTCAGGGGTGTCGGGGCGCGTGCGGTGGTGGGAGGGACCGCATGCAGCAGTGGGGGGTTACGACCCCAGCGAGCTCGGGCAACAGCGGGGGGAAGGGAGGAGGAGACGTCGGGCCTCACTTGCGGTGTAGGGGAACGACAGTGTGCTCGAGGAGGAGGATGAGGAGGTGACGGCAAGGTCGATCCGGCGATGGCAACAGCTTCGGGGCACCGACGTGGAGCGGCAGGGTGGCGCGCGGCATCGGCGTCGGCGGGGTCGGGGCGGTGAGGCAGCGCCGGCGGGGTGACGCCGAGGAGGAGGAGGGAGGCGCGGTGGGGTGGGTGACAGGCGGCGTCGGGGACGCCCGCTCCCGATCCAGAACAGGGTAGGGAGAGGGAGATCGAGGGGGGAATCATGGGGGAATGGGGGGGTGGTGAAAAGCAATTCGGGGGGGAGTGGGGGTGTAGCTAGGGTTCGACCGGGTGGGGAGGGGGTTAATAGGTGGGGACTGGGCCGGCCTGGCAGTTGTGTGGGCCAAGGCCCAGGGGAAAGGGGGGTTTTCCTTTTCTCTTTTGTTTTCTGTTTTGTACTCACCTTTTCTTTTATTTATTTTCCTTTTCTATTTTATTTCAGTTTCTATTTATTTTAGTGTAAACTAGCAAAAATGCCCGTGCGTTGCAACAGGAGAAAAAATGTCACGACCCTAACTCGATAAGTATTCCCTCTCATTCCACACACGATCAAAAATCTATCCTCGACCAAAAATCTATCTTACTAACCTGTTCATTTAATCAAATCGAGACTCATGCAAACTTGAGACTCTGAATATTCAGGATGCGGAATGGAGTGCAGAGTTGAAATCCTAGAATAGAAGTACAACTGTACATGAGGAGGGACATGAACAACCTCGTTCGCAGAATGGCCTTCATGGCGAACTGACCCAAAGATGATGATGTAGATCTTGCGGATGGTCGCCCACCGTAGGTCCAGTACTTCATCATCCACAACCGCCGCAAGCACTGGCCACACGCCCTACCGTGAAACGCTGCACGCTACTGTTTGCCACGCTGCTAGCCCCGTCGCCTCCAGCCACCATTGTTGTCGCCACCATCCGGAAGCTTGACTTTGGCACTGCCCAGTTAATCATGCCCATACTGCAGCTCCCAGATCTTTGGGTCTGAATGTGATGGCGATATGCATCAAGGTGATCCCCTGCTTGTTGCTTTAGTGAACTCGGTAGGCTTGGCATAGGGGATGCAATTTATAGCCCAACCACATCTCATACTAGAAACATGATGAGCCCCAAATTATTTCTATCTCGAAATAGATATATCGATGCTAAACAGAACTCTGCGCATGGTTAAAACTGACAGACAACATCATGTTCTTGCTGTACTTTTAAAATTGAATTCAGATTGACCAAAATAGGTACCATTTGAAAGCTTATGACAAAAGACTTATACCTTTATTTTCAAAATACTAACTGCATCTATTGTGTGCGGTTTCTTCGAATCAACACATCAAACTATCATCTTAGGTATTATATAGATGTTACATAAACTGGAATTGAACAAGTGAGAATTTTTTAAAAGTTTAAGACATACACATGATCCAAGTCAACCAGTCTAGGCATGGTAAAGTCTACAAAGATGATTCACTACCTTATTGTGTTATCAATTGATGAAAAATTGGCACAGCTTCTAGGATAATCCTGCTAGTACAACTGTAACAGTTACAATAATAATCTTGGTTTTTTCATTTGAATAAAAGAACACAAACCATCATGAGGCCCCTATGGAATCAGCACAACCATGATTCTGATCTCTTTTTTTTGCGTGGACCATGATTTTGATCTGTTATAAGATTTATCCTTAAGTTCATAGTATTCAGAGTTCAAACCTCACCAGTGGAAAAACTCCTAGCAAAGCCATGTATGCGTGAAAGAAACATCAACAGTTAGTATTATCTAGATAATCATGGGAAGAACATATAAAATTAATAAAGTCCTAAAGGAATAAATCAAGCATGGGAAATTTACATGGTTGCTAGCTAGCTAGCATGGGCTATTGGCCAATGAAACACGTGCCAGAGGATCAATCAGGCATGATGTATGGTCGTTTCGTGCACATCTGGTTGGCTTGCTTGATCGTCGTTGCCGGCTACTACTTGTACATCTGGTCATCTTGCTTCTTCGTACTTCTACAATGGTACCTTGCTCTTAAGTGGATTTGAGTTTCATTCACTCCCTCTAGATCCTCCCGAGGAGAGGCGCTCCACACGCGGGATACCAGTGCCCTCGCACCGCTGCACCCTTCCTTCTTCTCCTACCTCTCCTCCTCCCTGGATCCTCCTCTGTCTCTCTTTTCTACCAGAAAAATGAAAGCCCCACCATGACCTTGGAGCTCTCCCTACCAGCCATGGAGGCCCGCCTCCAGCTGCAAGGACTTCGCCCGCGGCGCCAGATCCCTCATTCTCCCGCACCCGCTGGATCCCGCCGCCGCCGTTCTGCACCGAGCAGATGCGTCGTCCCCAGCCTCTCGAGCAGCCGCGTTGACCTGATCCAGAAGCTGCGGTCGAGAGCACGGCAGGAGCGGCGAGCGGGCAGAGGTGCGGCCGCGGCGGCGGGTGGGTTGAGGTCGGCCGCGGCGGCCAGGGGATTTGGCTCGGCAAGGCCAGGGTCGTGGGGGAAGGCGGAAGCGAACGGGTGTTTTTTTCCAGCGAACCATTTTTTCTTCGCAGATTAACGATAGATTGTGGGTTCAATGCACAAAATCACACGGGCTTTTCTGCAAATAGTGCGCGATGGTGAACCCGGAGACTCAATCCGTGCATTATTATTAAGGAGAGATAAAATTGAAAAGTGGCACCTAATTTAGTGCTACAAATTGTGTCTTTGCCCTATTAATTTAGCTCTTCGAAATAAAATGGTTTGTAACAGTTCATTCTTTTTTTAAAAGCTTTTAAGTAATTGTTTAGCCCCTAATTTAATTAATTTATTGCATCTAAACATTTTATCAAAATGTGGTTTCTCCACCACAATCATCCAGGATTTATTTGCTACATTTGAACATTTTAGTTTTAACATTTGAAAACTTTTATTGTTTGCTTGATTTTGAATTTGAATTCAAACTAGTTTCGAGCTAACCCGAGATTAGCAACAGTAATTGAGGTGACGTGGCATTTTTCGCAGAGAATCACTATAGCTTAAATATTCGGGCGTCACAATTCTCCTCCACTACAAGAAATCTCGTCCCGAGATTTAAGAGGTAGAGAAAGGGGGAAAGGTCTGGTTATGGTATCCTAATGGGTCTTCTCATTTTGGCTTGCTCATCTCGAAGAGGCCGGTCCAATACATCGATGTCTTCATTTCTCTGCTTCAGGTCATCTTGACGAAGTTGCATCCTTTCTTCATGGTTTGTTTCGTACTTACGAATAGGTATGGGCCAGTTCGACAATGATAGAATGCTATAAGGGTTAACCATCGGGGGTTATCCCATGAATGAACAACACAGGGGTATCTCTCGAGTTGGTCAAATGAAACACATCGGGAGCCAAGCAAGAAGGTATAGTAAGAAGTATCAAGCAGATAGGCAATCGTTCGATGCCCAATTAGAAGGTGAAAGGGTTTTAGGGCATGAGAATAAGTATTGCGTCTGATACCAGAATAGGTCACTAGGAAGGTGACCCGTCAATTACATACATAGCCAGGCTCAAGGAATAACTTTGGCAACAGGGTGTACAGGAGAGCCAGGTTTTGATCCTATGGAACCGTGGGTTATGGGCCCACCATGTGGGTTAAAATAAGGAAGGGTGTTGACATCTGGCATGGTCATGATAGCAAGGCATGTCAGAGAATAACCAGTCAGTTATGTTGACTGCATCATTGGTACCAAGGGCGAGGGACGAAGAGAACTATTTTCCTGCTCGTTGAACGAGGCAGACCATTAGGAAAAGTTCTCGTCCATCGATGGCTACCGGAAGGTCATCAATAGTAGTAATAGGGTCTTACGGACAGAGTTTTACAACTGAGGTGTTGACATAAGCATGAGAATATTACTGCTTAGATCATATAGATCACAAGAAACGTTAAACCAACCAATGGAAAGGAAAATATGGTTATCAGATTAAACAGAACAATGGAAAGGAAAATGTGTTAAAACACATATTTCAATGGTATATCCTTCCCAAGGACAAGCAGAGCATGATATCCTTGATAGGATATAATGTAGAAAACTCTTTAGGTAAGGGGAGAGAAATTTCTTGACATCGGTTTGGATAATTGAGCAGGAAACATTTAACATTGGGCTTCAAATGTTCTTGTTGAAAATCAGAATACCACCGACATGCTTCGAGATAGCATTGACATGGTCTTCAAGCAAAGGTCGGACTTGGATACACAAAGGATTCATCAGGAACAACTTATAGAATAAGTCTTACAATTTCCTCATGGAAGAATGGCTAACCTTGCTAAAAGAAAACTATAACAATAGGTCCTCCGACCAGGCATGCTAGGCATGATATCACCTTATTGGGTTATATAAAGATCAATGCTATGACTCTTGGAAAATGTTCCAACCATCATATATGACAAGTTTCAAATCTGATTGGTGTCACAACACCTCAAACTTAGGATGCCTGAGAAGAAGAGGTGCAACACAATTGACGAGACGACATTGTAAGATTCTCGGGAATTTAACCATGGGAGCGAGTTCCGAAACAATAGTTCATCATTAAATCAAGGAGAGGTGAGGAGGTGTTGATCGGTTCAGCAAAAATTCATTGATATTTTCAAAAGATGGATTTCCACACTTATGTGAACAAGGAGATATCATTCGTCAGATCAAATGATATAAAGAGGTATGCTCAAGGAAAACATACACAGTTAAACACTGGTTGAAAGGTCCACCTGAAATATGGGTTTAGGTAGCATGATCAAAGTTAGAATGGTGATTCGATAACCAATGGTCTAAGAATGAATTATTGACCATTAACTTCAAAGCAGTAGGGTTGCTAGAACTTTTTGAACTCGCACAACATAATTCAATTATTGGTTTTCTGGTTAGAAACAACGCGGGGACCAAGAATGAACAGATATGGCAAGAAGTGTCACCTATATCAAGAATCCTTAAGAGGTGGTGAAATTCTCACGGCATTCTTGACATAAAAAGAAGGTAATACTCCAAGGTAAAGGAGAAAAATGTTGGATAGCAAGGATCTCAAGGTATAACACAAAACACGAACAAGTTTGTGTTGAACGGAAGGCAATAAAGTGGTCGATGATACACGAATCATCGAGGGGCAAGGATGGTATTACCCAGCAAGAATTCGATATATATCTTGGAAGATCTTAGGATGTTGATGATGATCACGACACAGTTGTCGAGAGATTTCATGAAGATGTAATCGGTCGGCGATGCCATCAAGTCAAATGATGATGTAGCAAAAGGTTATGGGAACCAAGGGTACGACATAAACTCGAAATCAAGTTTGATGTTCAAGGAGAAATGATATGACGAGGAAGTTTGACGTAAGATTAGTTCATCATCGAAAATTGTGCTCCAAGAAGATGGACCAGGTAGCACAATCAAAATTTAGCACGATAATGATATAGCCGATCGGGCTAGGAATGACTTGAAGGATTATTAAACTCATAAGCAATGAAAATTACTTAGAGTTAATGAATCGGATTATGGACTCGATTCACTATAGGTGTCCCTGAGTGTCTAACAACTCAGAACCCGGGGAAAAATTGGAATTGGTGATAAATAATACTTGAAGAAGAACTCATAATAAGTAATATGGTTCTGTGATTTTATCGAGATACCACGGGGTAATACTCAAAGGTAGAACATAATAGAGGTTGCGGAGGTGTATTGATCTACAGAAGACAAGTGCTTTTCTAGTCCGAGAAATGGATTCAAGGAGAAAATATGATCGGAACCACGATTGCAAAGGCTCAATTCACAAATACCAAATGATATTATATCAAGGGAATAGTTATTATTACAAGAAGCTTCCATGATAGGATATACATCGTGTCCATGGGCATGAACGCAAAGTTCAAGGTCGACTCCCACTTCTTCAATGTATAACCTTCCATTCACCTCTCGCTTTTCAAAAATGACATTAGTTGTCGAAAGTTTTACCTGGTGCAATACTAGATAATTATGACCCGTGAAATCTTTCGGGTTCACACAGAGTAAGGAAGGCATAGGTTTTAACCCATCAGGGCACCGTATCAACACATACCACCAACTTCAGGGGCGAATAACTCAAGATCGGGAGCATAGCATGGTTGACAAAAGCAGGGGATACAATTTAACAAAGGCATTATGTATCCGATGAAAGGCTCACAAGTTTAATGAATATGAAGGACAGTGTCGGACAAAATCCAACAAAGGATCTGGTGGTCCATAAGGGATCTGCTGTGAGTATCGGTACTCAACCAGAGGAAGAAAGAATGCAAGGAGGTCAGATTATAGAAACAACTGACTAACTCAAAGCTCAAATGCAAAGGAATTATGAATTCCAAGACAAGGGATTAGAAGCAATGCTCTGATTAGGGATGGATAAGTTGAATTGCCTTAGGGGTACAATCAATGGTAATTTGGTTGGTCGAGATCGAGCTCATGTTTAAAAGGGCGTCTGAGCCGGAAGGATGAATTCTCGGATCTGGTTGAGGATTGTGAGCATCCTCAACATATTGAATCAACAGACTTAAAATGATAAAGACAAGGGATGCCAATAAGATTATGAGACTTATGGGATTAACCATAATGCAAGCAAGCAAGAATTTCAAGAGCAATAGGTTGCTGAGGATTTTCGAAAGATCAGGTGGTATTTCGAAGAGTTTTGCGAAACACCTAAACAACTGGGGATGAATGAATCTCCGGTAAGTGTGAGGAATTATTCATGCATGTATTCATGAGGAAAAGGAGCTGCAAGGCAGCAGTCACAAATGATTCTCGGAATATCTGAAGTGTTTCAGACTATCTTGTTATAACAAGAACAACTAGGGACTAAGCTAAGAATGGCAAGTGCATGTAGTTATCTATAGGGGTTGACGGTGGTAGGGAGTTGCAAACACAATGAGCACAAGTTTTTGGGATAACATCGGAGAGTATCCTCTGAAACTTCTGGTGCAGCAGGCGATCATCTGTAATAAGGGGCTCTCCGGAAGGAAGTAATTACGAGAACCTAGAGTTAGAGTTAGCAAAATATTTTAACCCGAATAGAAGAGAGATCAGAGTCCCAGAGTATAGACGAGGAATAAAAGATCCTGATACCACCCAAATGGCGACATGGGCCCGTAAGACACACAACCATGTTAGTAAAAAGTTTTGTAATGTCTAGACTCGACTTCGGCCAAGGAGTGTGGAAGGGGATTCCTACAGGCAGTCGGCTCTGATACCAACTTGTGACGCCCCTGATTTGACCATACACTAATCATACACGCAAACGTGTACGGTCAAGGTCAGGGACTCATGGGAAGATATCGCAACACAACTCTAAAAATAAAAATAAAAGTCATACAAGCATCATAGTACAAGCCAGGGGCCTCGAGGGCTCGAATACAAGAGCTCGATCATAGACGAGTCAGCGGAAGCAACAATATCTGAGTATAGACATAAGTTAAACAAGTTTGCCTTAAGAAGGCAAGCACAAACTGGGATACATAACGAAAGAGGCGCAGGCCTCCTGCCTGGGATCCTCCTAAACTACTCCTGGTCATGCAAGCAAGCAAGAGTAAGAGGCAGCGGGCGACGCGGCTGGAGCGGCAGCAGCCAGCAGATAGAGCAAGCAGCAGCAAGAGCCAACGGCGGCAGCGCGCTAGCAGCAGCGGCGAGGGCGAAGTGCGGCTTGGCGGGTATGGCACATCAGCAGCAAGAAGGAGGAGAGGGCGCGGTTAGGCAAAGGTGGCCGTGCGGACAACGGCCAGCGCATGTCGGCAGGCGTAGGGGGGCGGGGTCGCGGCGTGCGGGGTGAGCGAGGGTGACGGGCGGCCGGGGGGCGACCGTGGGTGCGTTCAGGGGCGTGTGCGGTGGCGCGAGGGAGTGCGTGTAGTCGTGGGGGGTTACGACTCCAGCGAGCTCGAGTGACAGCGGGGGGAAGGGAGGAGGAGAGGTCAGGCCTCACTTGCGGTGTAAGGGAACGACAGTGTGCTCGAGGAGGAGGATGAGGAGGTGACAGCAAGGTCGATCCGGCGATGGCAGCGGCTTCGGGGCGCCGACGAGAAGCGGCGGGGTGGCGCGCGGCATCGGCGTCAGCAGGGTCAGGCGGTGAGGCGGCGCCGGAGAGGTGACGCCGAGGAGGAGGACGGAGGCGCGGCGGGGTGGGTGACGGGCGGCGTCGGGGGCGCCCGCTCCCGATCCAGAACAGGGTAGGGACAAGGAGATTGAGGGAGGGGCCGTGGGGGAATGGGGGGAGTGGTGACAAGCAGTTCGGGGGGAGTGGGGTGTAGCTAGGGTTCGGCCGGGTGGGGAGGGGGTTAATAGGTGGGGACTGGGCCGGCCTAGCAGTTGTCTGGGCCAAGGCCCAGGGGAAAGGGGGGTTTTCCTTTTCTCTTTTGTTTTCTGTTTTGCACTCACATTTTCTTTTATTTATTTTCCTTTTCTATTTTATTTCAGTTTCTTTTATTTTACTATAAATAAAATTCAAAAGTGGCACCTAATTTAGTGCTACAAATTGTGTCTTTGCCCTATTAATTTAGCTCTTCAAAATAAAATGGTTTGTAATAGTTCATTCTTTTTTTAAAAGCTTTTAAGTAATTGTTTAGCCCCTAATTTAATTAATTTATTGCATCTATACATTTTATCAAAATGTGGTTTCTCCACCACAATCATCCATGATTTATTTGCTACACTTGAACATTTTAGTTTTAACATTTGAAAACTTTTATTGCTTGCTTGATTTTGAACTTGAACTCAAACCAGTTTTGAGCTAACCCGAGATTAGCAACAGTATTTGAGGTGATGTGGCATTTTTCACAAAGAATCATTGTAACGTAAATATCCGGGCATCACAGCCATGCTATGGCCAGCATCAGCAGCGGCAGGGAGCAGCATCAGACCAACGACAACACTGGTAGTAAGCCGCAGCAAACAGTGGTAGCAGAAGTGTAGAGCAGCAGGGGAGCATCGGCAGCAGGCGCCAACGGCACAGGCGACAAGCGGCTAGCAACAGGAACGGGAGCTGGTGCCCAGCACGAAGCAGCAGCAACGGGAAGAGTACCAGCAATGCAGCAGCAGTACAGAGTACCAGCGGCACAACAGCAGCGCAGCTAGCGACGGTAGCGGGCGGCTGCGGGCACTCACGTTCGAGGGGAGAAGGGCACGACGGCAGCGGGGGGTGCCGGAGTGAGCTATGGGCGGCTAAACGGAGCGGCGCGAGCTCCTATAGAACCAGTGTGATGCACTGCATCCAACCACGCCACGGGTGTGAGTTGAGGCGAACCAAAACGACGGGTACGAGGACTTGCCGCGGCGGTGACGGCCAGTGTTAACCGGAATCGAAGCTAGGGGACGCAAGGAAGAGAGGAAGGAGGTCATATAGGACCGGGAGCTCACTGCGGAGCTCGAGGAGGTCTCATGGAGGCCTGGGATGCATCATCGGTCGCGGATCGAACGACGGACGGTGGCGGCACCGAGGTTGAAGACAGCCTCGATCCCGTCGTTGTGAGTCTCCCTGGCATCGAGTCGGTGTTGTAGACGGCGTAGGAGATGATGTTGGTCCCCCGGGACATGGTGGTGCAGCGGGGGGGAGGCGGTGGCCGTGTGAGCGACGGCAGCGCGTCCATGGTGTTTCGGGCATGAAGAAAACAAGGGGGCGAGCATGGGAGGGGAAGAAACGGGCCTAGGGTTCGGCGAGGAGTGGCGTGCTCATATAGACGGCAGTTGGGGCACTGATGACCGTACACTACTCATACACACAAATGTGTATGATCAAGATCAAGGACTCACGGGAAGATATCACAACACAACTCTAGACACAAATTAAAAATAATACAAGCTTTGTATTACAAGCCAGGGGCCTCAAGGGCTCGAATACATAGCTTGAATACAAAGAGTCAGCGGAAGCAACAATATCTGAGTACAAACATAAGTTAAACAAGTTTGCCTTAAGAAGGCTAGCACAAAAGTAGCAACGATCGAAAAGGCGAGGCCTCCTGCCTGGGACCTCCTAACTACTCCTCGAAGCCGAACTCCATGTAGAAACATCCTCGGGATCCTCTGGCTCCTGGACTCCATCATATGATCGCAATAACCGGGAAAAGGGGAAAAGAAGTAGCAAAGAAACCGTGAGTACTCATCCAAAGAACTCGCAAGCAAGGATCTACACTACATATGCAATGGTATCAATGAAATGGGTAGTATTTGTGGACTGAACTGCGGAATGCCAGAATAACAGGGGGATAGCTAGTCCTATCGAAGACTACGCTTCTGGCAGCCTCCATCTTGAAGCATATAGGAGAGAGTAGATGGTAAGTTCACCAAGTAGCATCGTATAGAATAATCCTACCCGGCGATCCTCCCCTCGCCGCCCTGTGAGAGAGCGATCACCGGGTTGTATCTGGCACTTGAAAGGGTGTATTTTATTAAGTATCTGGTTCTAGTTGTCATAAGGTCAAGGTACAACTCCGGGTCGTCCTTTTACCGAGGGACATGGCTATTCGAATAGATAAACTTCCCTGCAGGGGTGCACCACATTTCCCAACATGCTCGATCCCGTTTGGCCGGACACACTTTCCTGGGTCATTCCCGGCGTCGGAAGATCAACACGTCGCAGCCCCATCTAGGCACAACAGAGAGGTCAGCACGCCGGTCTAAATCCTATGCGCGCAGGGGTCTAGACCCATCGCCCATTGCACACCTGCACGTTGCGAGGGCGGCCGGTGAGCATACCTATTAACCTACATTTCCAAGGAAGTTGTGTTACGCAGTCCAACCCGACGCGCGCCGCTCAATCGCTGATGTCACGAAGGCTTCGGCTGATACCACAACGTCGAGTGCCCATAACTGTTCCCGCGTAGTTGGTTAATGCGTATAGGCCAGTGGCTAGACTCAGATCAAATACCAATATCTCGTTAAGCGTGTTAATTGATGTAACCGCGGACACCGACCAAGGCCAGGCCCACCTCTCTCCTAGGTGGTCTCAACCTGCCATGTTGCTCCGCCACAAAGTAACAGTCGGTGGCCGTCGGGAACCCAGGCACACCTCTACCAGGATGGAACCACCTGTCCTTTCAGCCCCCTCATCAGAATCATTGGCGGGTACTCTACGAGCCGACCCGACCCGACTTTAGTCACCACATGTATCATATAATAAGTATGTAAGTATATACCCGTGTTCACTTCCCTACTAATCACGGCCCGATAGTATAGCATAGCAGACAGACAAGAGTGTAGGGCCACTGATGTAATACTAGCAACCTATACTAAGCATTAGGATAACAAGTAAATATATCAACAATTGTAGCAACAATGACAGGCTATGCAACAGAATAGGAGCTATCGAATCAACAACAGTAGCAAACCTAATGCAAGAATAAGAGAGAACAGAGTGGGCAGTATCTGGTTGATCAAGGGGGGCTGATACGTCTCCATCGTATCTATAATTTTTGATTTTTCCATGCCAATATTATTCAACTTTCATATACTTTTTGGCAACTTTTTATATTATTTCTGGGACTAACATATTGATCCAGTGCCCAGTGCCAGTTCCTGTCTGTTGCATGTTTTTGGTTTCGCAGAATATCCATATCAAACGGAGTCCAAACGGGATAAAAACGAACGGAGCTTATTTTTGGAAAATATGGAAAATTCGAAAGGAAAATCAACGTGAACCAGTGCCCGAGGTGGTCACGGGGCAGGGGGCGCCCCCCCTAGGGCGTGCCCTTACCGTCGTGAGCCCACCGTAAGGCGGTTGACGCTCTTCTTTTGCCGCAAGATAGCTAATATTCAGGAAAAAAATCACGGCGAAGGTTTCAGGCAAATCGGAGTTACGGATCTCCATATATATATATGAAACGGTGAAACAGAGCCAGAACAAAACGCAGAACCAGAGAGAAACAGAGAGATAGATCCAATCTCGGAGGGGCTCTCGCCCCTCCCATGCCATGGAGGCCAAGGACCAGAGGGGAAACCCTTCTCCCATCTAGGGAGGAGGTCAAGGAAGAAGAGGAAGAAGGGGGCCCCTCTCCCCCTCTCCCCCTCTCCTCCGGTGGTGCCAGAACACCGCCGTGGCCATCATCATCATCACCGCGATCTTCACCAACACCTCCGCCATCTTCACCAACATCTCCCTCACCTTCCCCCTCTATCTACAGCGGTCCACTCTCCCGTAACCCTCTGTACCCTCTACTTGAACATGGTGCTTTATGCTTCATATTATTATCCAATGATGTGTTGCCATCCTATGATGTTTGAGTAGATTTTCGTTGTCCTATCAGTGGTTGATGAATTGCTATGATTGATTTAATTTGCTTGTGGTTATGTTGCTGTCCTTTGGTGCCCATCATATGAGCGCGCGCGTGGATCACACCATAGGGTTAGTTGTATGTTGATAGGACTATGTATTGGAGGGCAAGAGTGACAGAAGCTTCAACCTAGCATAGAAATTGATGCATACGGGAATGAAGGGGGACCAATATATCTTAATGCTATGGTTGGGTTTTACCTTAATGAACATTAGTAGTTGCGGATGCTTGCTAATAGTTCCAATCATAAGTGCATAGAATTCCAAGTAAGGGATGACATGCTAGTAGTGGCCTCTCCCACATAATACTTGCTATCGGTCTAGTAAAGTAGTCAATTGCTTAAAATTTCGCAACTCCTACCACCACTTTTCCACACTCGCTATATTTACTTTATTGTTTCTTAACCTAAATAGCCCCTACCTTTTATTTACTTGCTCTTTATTATCTTGCAAACCTATCCAACCACACCTACAAAGTACTTCTAGTTTCATACTTGTTCTAGGTAAAGCGAACGTCAAGCGTGCGTAGAGTTGTATCGGTGGTCGGTAGAACTTGAGGGAATATTTGTTCTACCTTTAGATCCTTGTTGGCTTAGACACTCTTACTTATCGAAAACTGTTGCGATCCCCTATACTTGTGGGTTATCAAGACCTTTTTCTGGCGCCGTTGCTGGGGAGCAATAGCGTGGGGTGAATATTCTCGTGTGTGTGCTTGTTTGCTTTATCACTAAGTAATTTTTATTTGTTGTTCTTAGTTGTTCTTTATCTTTAGTTATGGATATGGAACACGAAATACCAAAAAAATTAGGTGTACTTTCTGCTCATGGAGATGGGGAACCTCCTAAAACCCTCGATGCTGGTTATGTGAAAGATATTATGTACTACTTTAATAATCTTGAGAAAACCCCATTCAATTATGTAATGGGAGTAATGTTGGATCAACGTGAATACTTTAGGGATTACCGCTTGACACAAAATGGGAAACTATTATGGGATCAAATTCATATATTGAATTGGTATGCTAGGCAACTATGCTTGAGATATGATTATACTTGTTGCTCTAGGATGAAGGCTCCACACCTTCCCTTTTCATGCAAACTTAATGATAATAAGACCTTAGCTTCTTATGCTAATGGTATATATGATTACTATGACGTGGAACAAATAGAAGAATTTGTTGCTTTTATGGGTGCTTATGAAATTGAATCTATGTTTAAAGAGTTTGAAGATTTTGATGATGCTATTTATAGACCTGAAAATTTAGCTATCCTGAAATATTGTTATGAGAATTATGAATACAATTACGAAATTAATGTGCTTATTGAGAAAGTCTCCGCTGTCCAAGAAGAGACTAATATTTTGCAGGAGTCTATGGAAGAAGAAATTGATGAAACTATGAGCTCATTGGATGAGAAAGATGAGGAGAAGAGCGAAGAACAAAAGGAGGAAGAGTGGATTGATCACCCGTGCCCACCTTCTAATGAGAGTAACTCTTCAACTCATACATTGTTTAATTTCCCTTCATGCTTACCGAAGGATGAATGCTATGATAATTGCTATGATCCCGTCGATTCTTTTGAAATATCCCTTTTTGATGATGCTTGCTATGCTTGTGGCCAAGATTCCAATATGAATTATGCTTATGGAGATGAACTTGCTATAGTTCCTTATGTTAAACATGAAATTGTTGCTATTGCACCCACGCATGATAGTCCTATTATCTTTTTGAATTCTCCCGACTACACTATATCGGAGAAGTTTGCACTTATTAAGGATTATATTGATGGGTTGCCTTTTACCGTTGCACATGATGATTTTGATGAATATAATATGCATGTGCTTGCTGCTCCTACTTGCAATTATTTTGAGAGAGGAACTATATCTCCACCTCTCTATATTTCCAATATGAGAAAATTGCAAGAAACTGTTTATACTATGCATTGGCCTTTACTATGTGTGCATGAATTGTTCTTTTATGACATGCCGATGCATAGGAAGAGAGTTAGACTTCGTCATTACATGAAATATGTTACCTTGTGCTCATCACTAAATTAGAAATCATTGTTAATTAAAATTGGCTTTGATATACCTTGGGATCCGGGTGGATCCATTACTTGAGCACTATATGCCTAGCTTAATGGCTTTAAAAAAAGTGCTGCCAGGGAGACAACCCAGAAGTTTTAGAGAGTCATTTATTTCTGTTGAGTGCTTTTATATAGTTTAAAAACAACAAAAATAAAGAGGGGAACCCAAAACTTTTTCAAAAAGGAAAACGAAAGTGAGAAAGACAAGCATTATTGAAGTGGGAGCTAGCCTTGAGCTTTGTTCATGCTCGTGGAAGCTTTGTGAATCTTGATTACAGAAACTTTTCAATAAAAATAATTATCCCCTTGTACAATTCCATTGTATTATAAAATAATGTGCCAAGGTTTGCCTTTAGGATGTTTACATTTGCTTGATGGTTTGTACGGTGCAGTTCAGAAACTTTGGCTGTAGTGCGCGATTTTACATTTTTATCTGGAACGTCAAATGGTTCTGATTCTTTTTGCACTGTCTTCCTATACAAATTTTTTATTTTTCCTACTTTTGGTAGAATTTTTCAAGTATCAGAAGTATGGTGAATGTTCAGATTATTACAGACTGTTCTGTTTTAGACAGATTCGGTTTTTGATGCATAGTTTGCTTATTTTGATGAAACTATCAATTTATATTAGTGGATTAAGCCATGAAAAAGTTATCTTACAGTATACACAATGCAAAAATAAAATATGAATTGGTTTGCAATAGTACTTAGAGTAGTGATTTGCTTTATTATACTAACGGATCTTACCGAGTTTTCTGTTGAAGTTTTGTGTGGATGAAGTGTTCGATGATTGAGAAGGTCTCGATGTGAGAAGAAGGAAGAGAGGAAAGAGCTCAAGCTTGGGGATGCCCGAGGCACCCCAAGTAAATATTCAAGGAGACTCAAGCGTCTAAGCTTGGGGATGCTGGGGAGGCATCCCCTCTTTCTTCAACAAGTATCGGTATGTTTTTGGATTCGTTTCGTTCATGTGATATGTGCAATCTTGGAGCGTCTTTTGCATTTAGTTTTAATCTTTCTTTTATGCACCATGCTGGTATGAGATAGTCCTTGGTTTATTTATAGAATGCTCTATGAACTTCACTTATATCTTTTGAGTATGGCTTTATAGAATGCTTCATGTGCTTCACTTATATCATTTGAAGTTTGGATTGCCTGTTTCTCTTTACATAGAAAACCGCCATTTCTAGAATGCTCTTTTGCTTCACTTATATTTGTTAGAGCGTGGGCATATCTTTTGTAGAAAGAATAAAACTCTCTTGCTTCACTTATACCTATTTAGAGAGATGACAGGAATTGGTCATTCACATGGTTAGTCATAAAATGCTACATAAAACTTGTAGATCACTGAATATGATATGTTTGATTCCTTGGAATAGTTTTGCGATATAAATATGGTGATATTAGAGTCATGCTAGTGGGTAGTTGTGGATTCTAGAAATACTTGTGTTGAGGTTTGTGATTCCCATAGCATGCACGTATGGTGAACCGTTATGTAACGAAGTCGGAGCATGATTTATTTATTGATTGTCTTCCTTATGAGTGGCGGTCGGGGATGAGCGATGGTCTTTTCCTACCAATCTATCCCCCTAGGAGCATGCGCGTAGTACTTTGTTTCGATGACTAATAGATTTTTGCAATAAGTATGTGAGTTCCTTATGACTAATGTTGAGTCCATGGATTATACGCACTCTCACCCTTCCACCATTGCTAGCCTCTCTAGTACCGCGCAACTTTCGCCGGTACCATAAACCCACCATATACCTTCCTCAAAACAGCCACCATACCTACCTATTATGGCATTTCCATAGCCATTCCGAGATATATTGCCATGCAACTTCCATCAATCATATACATGACTTGAGCATTCATTGTCATATTGCTTTGCATGATCATAAGATAGCTAGCATGGTGTTTTCATGGCTTGTCCATTTTTTGATGTCATTGCTACGCTAGATCATTGCACATCCCGGTACACCGCTGGAGGCATCCATATAGAGTCATACTTTGTTCTAGACATTGAGTTGTAATATTGAGTTGTAAGTAAATAAAAGTGTGATGATCATCATTATTAGAGCATTGCCCCATTGAGGAAAGGATGATGGAGACTATGATTCCCCCATAAGTCAGGATGAGACTCCGGACTTTAAAAAAAATAAAAGAGGCCAAAGAAGCCCACCAACAAAATAATAAAAAAATGATGAGAGAAAAAGAGAGAAGGGGCAGTGCTACTATCCTTTTCCACACTTGTGCTTCAAAGTAGCACCATATAGAGAGTCTCTTGAGTTATCACTTTCATATACTAGTGGGAATTTTCATTATAGAACTTGGCTTGTATATTCCGATGATGGGCTTCCTCAAATGCCCGAGGTCTTCATGAGCAAGCAAGTTGGATGCACACCCACTTAGTTTCAGTTAGAGCTTGCATACACTTATAGCTCTAGTGCATCCGTTGCATGGCAATCCCTACTCACTCACATTGATATCTATTGATGGGCATCTCCATAGCCTGTTGATAAGCCTAGTTGATGTGAGACTATCTTCTCCTTCTTGTCTTATCCACCTTCATATTCTATTTCACCTATAGTGCTATGTCCATGGCTCACGCTCATGTATTGCGTGAAAGTTGAAAAGGTTTGAGAACGTCAAAAGTATGAAACAATTGCTTGGCTTGTCATCGGGGTTGTGCATGATGTGAATATTTTGTGTGGTGAAGATGGAGCATAGCAAGACTATATGATTTTGTAGGGATAACTTTCTTTGGCCATGTTATTTTGAAAATACATGATTGCTTTATTAGTATGCTTGAAGTACTATTGTCTTAATGTCAAAGGATAGACTATTGCTTTGAATAACTCGTCTCTTAATATTCATGCCATGATTAGACATATGATCAAGATTATGCTAGGTAGCATTCCACATCAAAAATTATCTTTTTTTATCATTTACCTACTCAAGGAAGAGCAGGAATTAAGCTTGGGCATGCTGATATGTCTCCGTCGTATCTATAATTTTTGATTGTTCCATGCCAATATTATTCAACTTTCATATACTTTTTGGCAACTTTTTATATTATTTCTGGGACTAACATATTGATCCAGTGCCCAGTGCCAGTTCATGTCTGTTGCATGTTTTTGGTTTCGCAGAATATCCATATCAAACGGAGTCCAAACGGGATAAAAACGGACGGAGCTTATTTTTGGAAAATATGGAAAATTCGGAAGGAAAATCAATGCGAACCAGTGCCCGAGGTGGTCACGAGGCAGGGGGCGTGCCCCCCCCTAGGGTGCGCCCCCTACCCTCGTGAGCCCACCGTAAGGCGGTTGACGCTCTTCTTTTGCTGCAAGAAAGCTAATGTTCGGGAAAAAAATCACGGCGAAGGTTTCAAGCCAATCGGAGTTACGGATCTCCATATTATATATGAAACGGTGAAACAAAGTCAGAACAGAACGCAGAACCAGAGAGAAACAGAGAGATAGATCCAATCTCGGAGGGGCTCTCGCCCCTCCCATGCCATGGAGGCCAAGGACCAGAGGGGAAACCCTTCTCCCATCTAGGGAGGAGGTCAAGGAAGAAGAGGAAGAAGGGGGCCCCTCTCCCCCTCTCCCCCGGTGGCGCCGGAACGCCGCCGTGGCCATCATCATCATCACTGCGATCTTCACCAACACCTCCGCCATCTTCACCAACATCTCCATCACCTTCCCCCCACTATCTACAGCGGTCCACTCTCCCGCAACCCGCTGTACCCTCTACTTGAACATGGTGCTTTATGCTTCATATTATTATCAAATGATGTGTTGCCGTCCTATGATGTCTGAGTAGATTTTCGTTGTCCTATCGGTGGTTGATGAATTGCTATGATTGATTTAATTTGCTTGTGGTTATGTTGCTGTCCTTTGGTGCCCATCATATGAGCGTGCGCGTGGATCACACCATAGGGTTAGTTGTATGTTGATAGGACTATTTATTGGAGGGCAAGAGTGACAGAAGCTTAGCATAGAAATTGATGCATACGGGATTGAAGGGGGACCAATATATCTTAATGCTATGGTTGGGTTTTACCTTAATGAATATTAGTAGTTGCGGATGCTTGCTAATAGTTCCAATCATAAGTGCATAGAATTCCAAGTAAGGGATGACATGCTAGCAGTGGCCTCTCCCACATAATACTTGCTATCGGTCTAGTAAAGTAGTCAATTGCTTAAGGGACAATTTCGCAACTCCTACCACCACTTTTCCACACTTGCTATATTTACTTCATTGTTTCTTAACCTAAACAGCCCCTACCTTTTATTTACTTGCTCTTTATTATCTTGCAAACCTATCCAACAACACCTACAAAGTACTTCTAGTTTCATACTTGTTCTAGGTAAAGCGAACGCCAAACGTGCGTAGAGTTGTATCGGTGGTCGATAGAACTTGAGGGAATATTTGTTCTACCTTTAGCTCCTCGTTGGGTTCGACACTCTTACTTATCAAAAATTGTTGCGATCCCCTATACTTGTGGGTTATCAGGGGCTTGCCTGATTGCTCTGCGGACAGAAACGGACCCTCGAAGGTGAAGTAGTCGATCAGTGGTTCAACCGCGGTCTCGGGGTCTACCGAAAAGAAGTAACGGAGGGGAATACAATAAATAATAAAGCAATCAAAGTATCACAAAGCATAACATGACAATACGCGGTGCTAGATGTGACCTAACGCTGTACTAGGTGATACCGGCAAGGGGGGAAACATCCGGAAAAGTATCCCCGGTGTTTCGCGTTTTTGGACAGATGAACTGGAGGGAGGAAGTTGTGTGTTCGCTATGCTAGGGATGTGTGGCGGACGAACGGGCTGCGTATTCGGATTCGTCATATTTTTCTGATCATTTTTTATATATAAATTATTTTCATCCGAGTTATGGATTATTTTATATATTTTTTCAAAGTTCTAAACAATTTCTGAAATTGTTATAAATTCGAATTAAAACAAAATATTCTTCTGTCACCTAGTGTCAGTCCAGCCAGAGTGTATGACCGTAGGCCGGATGGGTGTTGAGTCAGCAAGGTCAACATTCAACATTAACTGGGTTGACTGGTCAAAACTAGACAGTGAGGCCCATGTGTCATAGTGCCATTTGTTTGGCAGATTGCTTAAAATAAACTAATTACTTGTGTGCGTGGGTGGGGGTGTTAGCACTAGTTATAGTTAGTGCCTAACTAAAAGGGGTCGGCCTACACTCACACACCCAGCACGCACACCTACCCCACACACACAGAGAACGCACACCTACCACACATACACACACATCACACACACCTAGCTCACGGCCATGCTATGGCCAGCATCAGCAGCGACAGGGAGCAGCATCAGACCAACGGCAGCACTGGTAGTAAGCAGCAGCAAATAGCGGTAGCAGAAGTGTAGAGCAGCAGCGGAGCATCGGCAGCAGGCACCGGCGGCAAGCGGCTAGCAGCAGGAACGGCGGCCGGTGCCCAACACGAAGCAGCAGCGGCAGCAAGAGTACCATCAAAGCAGCAGTAGTACAGAGTACCAGCGGCACAACAGCAGCGCAGCTAGCGATGGTAGCGGGCGGCTGCGGGCGCTCGCGTTCGAGGGGAGTAGGGCGCGGCGGCAGCGGCCGGTGCCGGAGTGAGCTACGGGCGGCTAAACGGAGTGGCGTGAGCTCCTATAAAACCAGTGTGATGCGCTGCATCCCACCACGCCACGGGTGTGAGTTGAGGCGAACCAAAACGACGACTTGCCGCGGCGGTGACGGCCGGTGTTAACCAGAATCAAAGCTAGGGGACGCGAGGAAGAGAGGAAGGAGGTCATATAGGACCGGGAGCTCACTCGGAGCTCGAGGAGGTCTCGTGGAGGCCGAGGATGCATCATCGGTCGCGGATCGAACAACGGACGGTGGCGGCACCGAGGTTGAAGACGACCTCGATCCCATCGTTGTGAGGCTTCCCGGCGTCGAGTTGGTGTTGTAGACGGCGTAGGAGATGACGTTGGTCCCCCGGGACATGGTGGTGCATCGCGGGGGAGGCGGTGACCGTGTGAGCGACGACGGCGCGTCCATGGTGTTTCGGGCATGAAGAAAACAGGGGGGGCGAGCATGGGAGGGGAAGAAACAGGCCTAGGGTTCGGGGAGTGTAAGTGCATCTAGTGCCACCCCTAATTGGTTTTGGAGTATTGACGACAAACCTAGTTGAGGGACTAATGTGTTTGTGAGAATTGCAGGAAAACACAGGTAGAAGTCCCTCATTGATTCGGTTTTACTACCAGAGATGACCCCTAAAAATGTACGAAGACATTGAAGACAATGGTGGCTTATGAAGATATTCATATTGAAGACAATGACATGAGAAGACTCCCTATGAAGCTTATGGAACTCGAAGACTTAGATCCTTCGTAGTTTCATTTCATTTATGTTGTGTCGTAGGAACCATCGTACTGTTAAGTGGGGTCCAAGAGAACCAGTCAGAATGACTGAAGTGATGCCTAATTCAAATCCTATGTCTTCGAGCGAAGCCTATGAGAGAAAATCTTGTCCAGAGTCGGACAAGTCAGCTTTACTTGTAGGCCAAGTATAGTTGCCTTGTGAGTTCAAAATTCGACCGTTGGTACACGTGTCAGTTCCTTAGTGACCCAGGGTCATTTCGGACAAATCAGGTCGGGTTGCCAAGTGGCTATAAATAGCCCACCCCCACAACCATAAACGGTTGGCTGCTCAGATTTCAATGCACGGCTTTTGTCGTTTGAGAGCAACCCACCTCGAAGCCTTTGAAAGAAAAATTCCTAGTGAGGAGAAAAGCCCTAACCACCCAGAGCCAAAGTAAATTGGGCATCACTTAAGTCTTCGTGTCTGTGTGATCTGAAGACTTATTACACTTGAGGACTGTGCATCCTCCAGACGGTTAGGCGTCGCGTTCAGAGCATCCAAGAGAAATTGTGGATTTCCAGTGAACGAAGTCTGTGAAGGTTTGGGAGTCTACCTCGAAGACTTACCAGAGTGATTGGGCGAGGTCTGTGTGACCTTAGCTCAAGGAGAAAACGGTGAGGACTGGGTGTCTTGGACTAAGTGTCCTTGACTGGGTGTCCGGGACTGTGTGTCCTTTGGTTTAAATACCTATCCGCTCCAACCAGACGTACAGTTGTCACAGCAACTAGAACTGGTCCAACAAATCATTGTCTTCAACGTGTCACTGGTTTCATCTTCACTTCCTTTTACTTACAGTTATTCATTGTGAAGCCATTGCATGCTTGCTTTATCTTTTGTCTTCACAACATGAATATATGATCTGTTTGGCTTCATAACTTCTTCCTACCTGATCCTTATTACACTGAAGCTGTTTGTCACCGCGCTTTCACTCTATTGAATACATGACCATGACTGGCCTAGTGTAATCTAACTTCCGCTGCATAGTAATAGGCATAATCTTCACTGTCTGTCTTCATAACTCTCACGTTTTGAAGACTTTCATAAAAATCGCCTATTCACCCCCCCCCTCTAGTCGATATAACGCACTTTCAGGGAGGAGTGGTGTGCTCCTATAGATGGCAGTTGGGGCGGTGATGACCGTACACTAATCATACACGCAAATGTGTACGATCAAGATCAAGTACTCACGGGAAGATATCACAACACAACTCTAGACACAAATTAAAAATAATACAAGCTTTATATTACAAGCGAGGGGCCTCGAGGGCTCGAATACATAGCTTGAATAGAAAGAGTCAGCGGAAGCAACAATATCTGAGTACAGACATAAGTTAAACAAGTTTGCCTTAAGAAGGCTAGCACAAAAGTAGCAACGATCGAAAAGGCGAGGCCTCCTGCCTGGGACCTCCTAACTACTCCTCGAAGCCGAACTCCACGTAGAAACATCCTCGAGATCCTCTGGCTCCTGGACTCCATCATATGATCACAATAACCGGGAAAAGGGGAAAAGAAGTAGCAAAGAAACCGTGAGTACTCATCCAAAGAACTCGCAAGCAAGGATCTACACTACATATGCAATGGTATCAATGAAATGGGTAGTATCTGTGGACTGAACTGCGGAATGCCAGAATAAGAGGAGGATAGCTAGTCCTATCGAAGACTACGCTTCTGGCAACCTCCATCTTGAAGCATATAGGAGAGAGTAGATGGTAAGTTCACCAAGTAGCATCGTATAGCATAATCCTACCCGGCGATCCTCCCCTCGTCGCCCTGTGAGAGAGCGATCACCGGGTTGTAACTGGCACTTGAAAGGGTGTATTTTATTAAGTATCTGTTTCTAGTTGTCATAAGGTCAAGGTACAACTCCGGGTCGTCCTTTTACCGAGGGATACGGCTATTCGAATAGATAAACTTCCCTGTAGGGGTGCACCACATTTCCCAACATGCTCGATCCCGTTTGGCCGGACACACTTTCCTGGGTCATGCCCGGCCTCGGAAGATCAACACGTCGCAGCCCCATCTAGGCACAATAGAGAGGTCAGCACGCCGGTCTAAATCCTATGCGCGCAGGGGTCTAGACGCATCGCCCATTGCACACCTGCACGTTGCGAGGGCGGCCAGTAAGCAGACCTATTAACCTCCATTTCCAAGGAAGTTGCGTTACGCGGTCCAACCCGACGTGCGCCGCTCAGTCGCTGACGTCACGAAGGCTTCGGCTGATACCATGACGTCGAGTGCCCATAACTGTTCCCGCGTAGTTGGTTAGTGCGTATAGGCCAGTGGCCAGACTCAGATCAAATACCAACATCTCGTTAAGCATGTTAATTGATGTAACCGCGGACGCCGACCAGGGCCAGGCCCACCTCTCTCCTAGGTGGTCTCAACCTGCCCTGTCGCTCCGCCACAAAGTAACAGTCGGGGGCCGTCGGGAACCCTAGGCCCACCTCTACCAGGATGGAACCACCTGTCCTTTCAGCCCCCTCATCAGAATCACTGGCGGGTACTCTACGTGCCGACCTGACTTTAGTCACCACATGTATCATATAATAAGTATGTAAGTATATACCCGTGTTCACTTCCCGACTGATCACGGCCCGATAGTATAGCATAGCAGACGGACAAGAGTGTAGGGCCACTGATGTAATACTAGCAACCTATACTAAGCATTAGGATAACAGGTAAAGATATCAACAATTGTAGCAACAATGACAGGCTATGCAACAGAATAGGAGCTATCAAATCAACAACAGTAGCAAACCTAAGGCAAGAATAAGAGAGAACAGAGTGGGCGATATCTGGTTGATCAAGGGGGGCTTGCCTGGTTGCTCTGTAGACAGAAACGGACCCTCGAAGGTGAAGTAGTCGATCAGTGGTTCAACCGCGGTCTCGGGTCTACCAGAAAGAAGTAACGGAGGGGGAATACAATAAATAACAGAGCAATCAAAGTATCACAAAGCATAACATGACAATATGCGGTGCTAGATGTGACCTAACGCAGTACTAGGTGATACCGGCAAGGGGGGAAACATCCGGAAAAGTATCCCCGGTGTTTCGCGTTTTCGGACAAATGAACCGGAGGGAGAAAATTACGTGTTCGCTATGCTAGAGATGTGTGGCAGACGAACGGGCTGCGTATTCGGATTCTCATATTTTTCTGATCATTTTTCATGTATAAATTAGTTTCATGCGAGTTACGGATTATTTTATACAATTTTTCAAAGTTCTAAACAATTTCTGACATTGTTATAAATTCGAATTAAAACAGAATATTCTTCTGTCACCTAGTGTCAGTCCAGCCAGAGTGTATGACAGTGGGCTGGATGGGTGCTGAGTCAGCAAGGTCAATATTCAACATTAACTGGGTTGACTGGTCAAAACTAGACAGTGAGGCCCATGTGTCATAGGGCCATTTGTTTGGCAGATTGCTTAAAATAAACTAATTACTTGTGTGCGTGGGTGGGGGTGTTAGCACTAGTTATAGTTAGTGCCTAACTAAAAGGGGCCGGCCTACACTCACACACCCAGCACGCACATCTACCCCACACACACAGAGAACGCACACCTACCACAGATACACACACATCACACACACCTAGCTCACGGCCATGCTATGGCCAGCATCAGCAGCGGCAGGGAGCGGCTCAGACCAACGGCAGCACTGGTAGTAAGCAGCAGCAAACAGCGGTAGCAGAAGTGTAGAGCAGCAGCGGAGCATCAGTAGCAGGCGCCAGCGGCACCGGCGGCAAGCAGCTAGCAGCAGGAACGGCGGCCGGTGCCCAGCACGAAGCAGCAGCAGCGGCAAGAGTACCAGCAAAGCAGCAGTAGTACAGAGTACCAGCGGCACAACAGTAGCGCAGCTAGCGATGGTAGCGGGCGGCTGCGGGCGCTCGCGTTCGAGGGGAGTAGGGCGCGACGACAGCGGCGGATGCCGGAGTGAGCTACGGGCGGCTAAACGGAGCGGCGTGAGCTCCTATAAAACCAGTGTGATGCGCTGCATCCAACCACGCCACGGGTGTGAGTTGAGGCGAACCAAAACGACGGCTACGACGACTTGCCGTGGCGGTGACGGCCGGTGTTAACCGGAATCGAAGCTAGGGGATGCGAGGAAGAGAGGAAGGAGGTCATATAGGACCGGGAGCTCACTGCGGAGCTCGAGGAGGTCTCGTGGAGGCCGGGGATGCATCATCGGTCGCGGATCGAACGACGGACGGTGGCGGCACCGAGGTTGAAGACGACCTCGATCCCATCGTTGTGAGGCTCCCCGGCGTCGAGTTGGTGTTGTGGACGGCGTAGGAGATGACGTTGGTCCCCCGGGACATGGTGGTGCAGCGCGGGGGAGGCGGTGGCCGTGTGAGCGACGGCGGCGCGTCCATGGTGTTTCGGGCATGAAGAAAACAGGGGGGCGAGCATGGGAGGGGAAGAAACGGGCCTAGTGTTCAGGGAGGATTTGCGTGCTCATATAGACGGCAGTTGGGGCGCCGATGGCCAGCACGTGGCCATGGCCGGCGGGATGGCCGCCACGGCTCGTGTGCCTCCTGTAGCAGAAGGTGGAAGGAGAGGTGGAGGTGGGCTAGGCCGATTACTTTTACTAGATGGGCCAAAGCTCAGAGTATAATAGGTTCCTTTTCTTTTTCTGGCTTTATTTTTCTGTTTCTTCAAATTATTTTCTGTTTTGCGTTAAGTAGAGCCAACAAATGACTTTCGTAAAATATAGGACTTGATACATAAATACTAAACTGTGTAATGGGCTAGTACAACCAGTTCCAAATATTTTTGATTAGTTTAAATATATTTGTTTATTTTCAAATGGTTAATTTAAATGTTGTTGGCACTGTTTTGATACTTTAATGTATTTTGATACTTTCAAATATGTCGGTTAATGCATGAAATTTAGTTAGCGAATATTTGCAACCTAACGAACATTTTAGTTTCCATGTTTGAAGAAATATTATGTATGACTTTAATTTAAACTTTGGATTTGAACTCGGATTGGATCGAAGTGAGGTTTAGCAAAATTAATTATGTTGACATGGCACCATTAGAGTGTGACTACTGTAGATGAGTACCAGGGTGTTACACCAGTGGCATGTATCGTCCTCGCATTTACCTAAACTAGTTGATTTTCATGCGTAATCTATCTATGGATACCACTTGCTTGATTGTCACCCACCATGGGAGCCGCACGCCGATCGTCTTTCTTCAGGATCCTTCGCATAAGAAGGCTAGGCACGGCGTCTGTGCTCGGGCCTGTTCCTGTAGCATCGATAAATCCAACGACTGAGCTCTGTCTGGCGGGCCGGCCCCGTTCATGTCACCTCCTCGGGTCGTTGGTGCTTGGCCTTCTCGTACGATAGCCTCAGGAAATTCATTCGGCGCAGGTTGTCTAACCATCCCGCAGGAACGCCACAACCATCAAGAAAAAACACCACGCGCAACCCGCCTTGAGGTAGGGCCTCGTGAGTCCCGCGCTGGCTCACGAGTGCCCAGACACACCTCGTCTAGCCCCGCTGTGCAAGCCACGTGTCAGGGCGGGGTTGTACACGCCCCGGGGGCTCTCCGCAGTAGGGAGTCCCCTCCCATGTACCAGTGGAAGCACCATGCTCCACACTGGTAGTCGACACAGCCGAGGAGCGGCTATGCCTGTGCAAGTACGGAAGTGCTATGCTCCGCGCTGGTGATAAACAATTGAGGGCGGCCTCACAGCTGTATCAACCTCAGGGAGCCTACGGGCTCGATGGTTGGCCTCATCGCAACACCTCCCCTCGGGAGAGTCGCGTGAGGGGGCTGGGCACGGGGGTTGCGCTCAGGTCACGCCCAAGCATACACCACCTTGCCAGGTCCCTCAGACCTGGTCGTCGCGCGCCCTCCCAAGCGAAGCTAAGGTACGAAGGTCATTTGAACGTCAAGGGGGACTCCTGAGCATCGCGACTCAGGAGCCTAACTGGCCACGTAGCCCCTCACTCCTTGGTCCATCCTGGTGATCCGGTCGGCCCAATGGCGGCTGAGGTATGCCCGGGGTCGGGCCCTGCCGACGTAGAACACTAGACCTACTCCCAGATCTCCTTTCTATAAGATGTTTGCGCGTCAAGGGGGACTCCTGAGCATCGCGACTCAGGAGCCTAACTGATCACGTAGCCCCTCACTCCTTGGTCCGTCCTGGTGATCCGGACGACCCAACGACGGCTGAGGTATGCGCGCGGTCAGGCCCTGCCGACGTAGAACGTAAAGAAAATAGAAAGGAAATCGCAGAATTTCAAAGAAAATATTACAGGACATATTGTTCCCCTGAAATCAAACGCAAGTTTAACGCCTCCACAAGGCATGGTGCATATTGCAGAAACTAAAACAGGAAAGGAGCCGTCAGCAAGTTGTCTCGTCATCCCTGGACGCCGTCGTCGCCTGCAAGGGATGCTTCTTCTCCAACGGCGTCGCCTTCACCTGCACCACCAGCCGGTGTTGCAGGATCGGTAGCACCGCCGGTCGGGGGCGCGGAAGTGAAGGCGCGGAACCTCTTCAGCAGGGCCTCCACCCGTCCCTTCATAGCTGCAGCAGCGACCTCGTAATGCTCGTCTTTCACAGGCTCCAGCAGCTCGTCAAGGCAGGCGGTGGGATCGCAAAGGTGGAGGTGGCTGAAGACGCGCGTCAGCGCGGCTGAGGAGAGAACGCGAGCTTCTTCGTCCACCATGGGGCCGATGCCGCTCACAACGTCCTCCAACGCACCAACCAGATAAGGAACCAGCTGGTTGGGGCCCTCGTCGTCGGCAACCAGCGGTTCCTCGAAGCCCTTCTCGTAGAGAGACTTCAATGCCGTCCGAGCCTTCTCTTCAAGGAGCTCGAAGGCCGCGCGGTCCTCAGTCAGGACCTTTGCCTTGGCGTCAAGCTCGGCCTCCTCCGCCTTCAGCTTCTGCTCCAACTCCTCTAGCCGGCCGCGCTCTGTGGCCCGCGCCTTCTCCAACTGGTCCAGTTCAGCGTCGCGATCCTTGACGGCGTCCTCTCGGGCTTTCATCTTCTCCTCCTCCGCCTTGCGGCCTCGGGCTTCTTTCGCGCGCTCCCTCCGCACGGTCTCCAGCTCGGCCGCCAGCGACCAGCAGCGGTCCTGGGCGGCCTCGACATCCTTCAGTGCCACCTCGCGGGCGGCCACAGCCTGGGCGACGGCCTCCGTGTCCTTCTCGGAGTCAATAGCAGCTTGGCTCAGTGTCGCCCGGACGCACGCGTCGGAGTGTAGCCAGGCAGAGACCAGCTCCAGGCATCCGGTCACCAGGCGACGGTCGGTGCCCTGAAGATCTTCTCGCAGCAGGGCCATCGCAGAAATAGCCCGCTCCAGGACGTCAGGAGAGATGGAAGAACCCGGGGACAACAATGTGGCAGGAGGAGGAAGAGGAGGCGTCGTCATCACCACGGCCTAAGAGGTCAGAGGCTCCTGAGCCTCGGGGACCCCAGCGCCCGAGCCGGACGCTGGCACCTCCGGAGCCAGCGGGGCCACGGGGACTGACTCCTCCCGAGGATGCTCCACCCAGCCGTGCGAGGATGATCGGCCTAGAGAGGCACGAGCGCCGTTGCCGCCCTTACTCATGGAGAGGGCTGCAGCCGCAGGAGGCGATCTGGGCTCGAGTAGTACCACCTCGCCCTCCCTTCTCCTCTTCGCCGTATGCGTCGGCCTAGTTGCACAACGAAGAAGAATAGTTAGAAACGAGCAGCAGAAGCAAGAACAAGGCAGGACGATAACACTTACTGGTCCACCGCGGCATAGTCCCTCCGCTTCATAAGCTTGAAGCCAGAGAGCTTCACAGCCTGAGGCGCGGGCACGTCGGCTCTCGGAGCAGAAGCAGGGGCAGCAGCTGGACCAGAAGTAGCTCCAGGCAGCGGTGAGGCAGGAGCGTCGTTCCGGGAGAGCAGCGCCGACCTGCCCTTCATCGGAACCATGGGCGACTCCCCTCTCTCCGGGAGGACGCCGACATCATTGTCGTTATCAGGCAGGGTGCGGAGGATGTCGGCCTTGCACAAGGGGGAGGTCTCCCGTATCCCCTCAGGGGTCGCCTCTGAGTCGCGCTCCTCGTCCTCCTCATCCCCGCCATCCCCACGGGAATCGTCGGAAGACACGTCCACCGTCGCCGTCGCCACCGGGACTTCGGAGGGCGCCGGTGCTACCGCTTGAGCACTGCGTTGGTTTTCCCTTGAAGAGGAAAGGGTGATGCAGCAAAGTAGCGTAAGTATTTTCCTCAGTTTTTGAGAACCAAGGTATCAATCCAGTAGGAGGCCACATGCAAGTCCCTCGTACCTACAGAAACAAATAAGAACCTCGCAACCAACGCGATAAAGGGGTTGTCAATCCCTTCATTGTCACCTACGAGAGTGATATCTGATAGATATGATAATAATAAGATAAATATTTTTGGTATTTTTATGATATAGATTGAAATTAAAAATTGCAAAGTAAAATAGATTGGAAACTTATATGATGGAGAATAGACCCGGAGGCCATAGGTTTCACTAGTGGCTTGTCTCAAGATAGCATAAGTATTACGGTGAGTGAACGAATAACTGTCGAGCAATTGATAGAATTGAGCATAGTTATGAGAATATCTAGGCATGATCATGAATATAGGCATCACGTCCGTGAAAAGTAGACCGACTCCTGCCTGCATCTACTACTATTACTCCACACATCGACCGCTATCCAGCATGCATCTAGAGTATTAAGTTCATAAGAATAGAGTAACGCATTAGGTAAGATGACATGATGTAGAGGGATAAAATCAAGCAATATGATATAAACCTCATCTTTATCCTCAGTGGCAACAATACAATACGTGTTGTTTCCCTTTCTGTCACTGGGATCGAGCACCGCAAGATTGAACCCAAAGCTAAGCACTTCTCCCATTGCAAGAAAGATCAATCTAGTAGGCCAAATCAAATTGATAATTCGAAAAGACTTGCAAAGATAACAAATCATGCATCAAAGAATTCAGATAAGATTCAAATATTGTTCATAGATAGACTTGATCATAAACCCACAATTCATCGGATCTCGACAAACACACCGCAAAAAGAGTTACATCGAATAGATCTCCAAGAAGATCGAGGAGAACATTGTATTGAGATCCAAAGAGAGAGAAGAAGCCATCTAGCTACTAGCTATGGACCCGAAGGTCTGAAGTAAACTACTCACACATCACCGGAGAGGCCATTGAGTTGATGTAGAGGCCCTCCATGATCGATGTCCGCTTCGGCGGAGCTCCGGAAAAGGCCCCAAGATGGGATCTCTTGGGTACAGAAGGCTGCAGCCGTGGAAATAGGGTTTCGTGGTGCTCTTGGATGTTTTCGGGGTATATGAATATATATAGGAGGAAGAAGTAGGTCGGTGGAGCAACGAGGGGGCCACGAGGGTGGAGGGCGCGCATAGGGGGGTTAGGCTCCCCCGTCGTGGCCTCCTCGATTGTTTCTTGATGTCCACTCCAACTCCCCTGGATCACATTTGTTCCAAAAATAACTCTCCCGAAGGTTTCATTCCGTTTGGATTCCGTTTGATATTCCTTTTCTGCGAAACACTGAAATAGGCAAAAAAATAGCAATTTGCACTGGGCCTTGGGTTAATAGGTTAGTCCCAAAAATAATATAAAAGTGTAAAATAAAGCCCATTAACATCCAAAACAGAATATATAACAGCATGGAACAATCAAAAATTATAGATACATTGGAGACGTACCAGCATCCCCAAGCTTAATTCCTGCTCGTCCTCGAGTAGGTAAATGAAAAAAATAGAATTTTTGATGCGGAATGCTTTCTAGCATACTCTCAATGTAAATCTCTTTATTGTGGCATGAATATTCAGATCCGAAAGATTCAAGATAAAATTTAATATTGACATAAAGATAGTAATACTTCAAGCATACTAACTAAGCAATCATGTCTTCTCAAAATGACATGGCCAAAGAAAGTTATCCCTACAAAATCATATAGTCTGGCTATGCTCTATCTTCACCACACAAAATATTTAAATCATGCACAACCCCGATGACAAGCCAAGCAATTATTTCATACTTTTGATGTTCTCAAACTTTTTCAATCTTCACGCAATATATGAGCGTGAGCCATGGATATAGCACTATAGGTGGAATAGAATGGTGGTTGTGGAGAAGACAAAAAGGGAGAAGATAGTCTCACATCAACTAGGCGTATCAATGGGCTATGGAGATGCCCATTAATAGATATCAATGTGAGTGCGTAGGGATTGCCATGCAACGGATGCACTAGAGCTATAAGTGTATGAAAGCTCAACAAAAGAAACTAAGTGGGTGTGCATCCAACTTGCTTGCTCATGAAGACCTAGGGCATTTTGAGGAAGCTCATCATTGGAATATACAAGCCAAGTTCTATAATGTGAAATCCCCACTAGTATATGAAGGTGACAACATATGAGACTCTCTATCATGAAGATCTTGGTGCTACTTTGAAGCACAAGTGTGGTAAAAGGATAGTAACATTGCTTCTCTCTTTTTCTCTCATTTTTGGGCCTTTTCCCTTTTTTTATGGCCTCCTTTTCTTTTTCTTTTTTTCGTCCGGAGTCTCATCCGACTTGTGGGGGAATCATAGTATCCATCATCCTTTCCTCACTTGGGACAATGCTCTAATAATGATGATCATCACACTTTATTTACTTACAACTCAAGAATTACAACTCAATACTTAGAACAAAATATGACTCTATGTGAATGCCTCCGACGGAGTACCGGGATACGCAATGAATCAAGAGTGACATGTACGAAAGAATTATGAATGGTGGCTTTGCAAAAAATACGATGTCAACTACATGGTCATGCAAAGCAATATGACAATGATGAAGCGTGTCATAATAATGGAACGGTGGAAAGTTGCATGGCAATATATCTTGGAATGGCTATGGAAATGCCATAATAGGTAGGTATGGTGGCTGTTTTGAGGAAGGTATATGGTGGGTGTGATACCGGCGAAAGGTGCGTGGTATTAGAGAGGCTAGCAATGGTGGAAGGGTGAGAGTGTGTATAATCCATGGACTCAACATTAGTCATAAAGAACTCACATACTTATTGCAAAAACCTATTAGTTATTGAAACAAAGTAATACGCGCATGCTCCTAGGGGGATAGATTGGTAGGAAAAGACCATCGCTCGTCCCCGACCGCCACTCATAAGGAAGACAATCAATAAATAAATCATGCTCCAACTTCATCACATAACGGTTCACCATACGTGCATGCTACGGGAATCACAAACTTTAACACAAGTATTTCTCAAATCCACAACTACTCAACTAGCATGACTCTAATATCACCATCTTCATCTCTCAAAACAATTATCAAGTATCAAACTTCTCATAATATCCAATGCACTTTTTGTATGATAGTTTTTATTATACCGATCTTGGATGCCTATTATATTAGGACTAAATTCATACCCAAAGCAAATTACCATACTGTTCTAAAGGAATCTCAAAATAATATAAGTTAAGCATGAGAGATCAATTATTTCTATAAAATGGAACCACCGCCGTGCTCTAAAAAGATATAAGTGAAGCACTAGAGCAAAATTATCTAGCTCAAAAAATATAAGTGAAGCACATAGAGTATTCTAACAAATTCCAATTTATGTGTGTCTCTCCCAAAAGGTGTGTACAGCAAGGATGGTTGTGGTAAACTAAAAATCAAAGACTCAAATCATACAAGACTCTCCAAGCAAAACACATATCATGTGGTGAATAAAAATATAGCTCCAAGTAAAGTTACCGATGGTCGAAAACAAAAGAGGGGATGCCTTCCGGGGCATCCCCAAGCTCAGGCTTTTGGTTGTCCTTGGATTTTAAATTGGGGTTCCTTGGGCATCCCCAAGCTTAGTCTCTTGCCACTCCTTGTTCCATAATGCATCAAATCCTTACCCAAAACTTGAAAACTTCACAACACAAAACTCAAATAGAAAATATCATGAGCTCCGTTAGTAATAGAAAACAAACTACCACTTCAAGGTACTGTAACGAACTCATTATTTGTTTATATTGGTGTTAAACCTACTGTATTCCAACTTCTCTATGGTTCATAAACTCTATTAATAGCCATAGATTCATCAAAATAAGCAAACAACACACGAAAAACAGAATCTGTCAAAAACAGAACAGTCTGTAGTAATCTGTAGTTTTCGACTACTTCTGGAACCCCAAAAATTCTAAAATAAATTGCAGGACGTGAGTAATTTATCTATTAATCATCTGCAAAAAGAATTAACTAAATATCACTCTTAATAAAAAATGGTAGCAATTCTCATGAGCGCTAAAGTTTTTGTTTTTTTACAGCAAGATCACAAAGACTTTCCCCAAGTCTTCCCAAAGGTTCTACTTGGCACAAACACTAAATAAAAGCATAAAACCACATCTAAACAGACGCTAGATGAATTATTTATTACTAAACAGAATCAAAAAGCAAGGAACAAAAATAAAATTGTGTTGCCTCCCAACAAGCGCTATCGTTTAACGCCCCTAGCTAGGCGTAAAAGCAAGGATAGATCTAGGTATTGCCATCTTTGGTAGGCAATCCATAAGTGGCTCTCATAATAGATTCATAAGGTAATTTCATTTTATTTCTAGGAAAATGTTCCATGCCTTTACTTAACGGAAATTGGAATCTAATATTCCCTTCTTTCATATCAATAATTGCACCGATCGTTCTAAGGAAGGTCTACCAAGAATAATAGGACATGGAGGATTGCAATCTATATCAAAGACAATGAAATCTACGGGCACATAATTCCTATTTGCAACAATAAGAACATCATTAATTATTCCCATAGGTTTCTTAATGGTGGAATTGGCAAGATGCAAATTTAAAGAGCAATCATCAAATTCATGGAAACCTAGCGAATCACACAAAGTTTTTGGAATCGTGGAAACACTAGCACCCAAATCACACAAAGCAAAGCATTCATGATCTTTAATTTCAATTTTAATAGTAGGTTACCACTCATCATAAAGTTTTCTAGGGATAGAAACTTCCAATTCAAGTTTTTCTTCATAAGATTGCATCAAAGCATCAACGATGTGTTTGGTAAAAGCCTTATTTTGACCATAAGCATGCGGAGAATTTAGCACAGATTGTAACAAGGAAATACAATCTATCAAAGAGCAATTATCATAATTAAATTCCTTGAAATCAAAAATAGTGGGTTTATTGCTATCCAAAGTTTTGACCTCTCCAATCCCACTTTTATCATTTTTTGAATCAAGATCTAAAAACTCCGAATCATTGGGATGCCTTCTAACTAAAGTTGACTCATCTCCAGTACCATCATTATCAAGATTCGTATTGCAAAACAAAGATTTAATAGGAGACACATCAATAACTTTTAGATCTTCATCATTATTATCATGGAAACTAGAAGAACACGCTTTCACAAAGCAATCTTTTTTAGCACGCATCCTAGCGGTTCTTTCTTTGCACTCATCACTGGAAATTCTCATGGCTTTGAGAGACTCGTTGATATCATGCTTAGGTGGGATAGATCTAAGTTTCAAATAATCAAGATCAAGAGAAATCCTATCCATGTTCCTAGCCAACTCATCAATCTTAGACAATTTTTCTTCAATAAAAGCATTGAAACTCTTTTGCGAACTAATAAATTCTTTAATATTAGATTCAAAATCAGAGGGTACCTTATTATAATTTCCATAAGAATTGTGTAGGAATTAACATAATTATTAGAGGAATTGCTAGGAAACGGCCTAGGATTAAAATTACCTCTATACGTGTTATTACCAAAACTGTTCCTACCAACAAAATTCACATCCATAGATTCATTATTATTCTCAATCAAAGTATACAAAGGCACATCATTAGGATCAGAAGGAACACTCTTATTAGCAAACAATTTCATAAGTTCATCCATCTTTCCACTCAAAACATTAATTTCTTCTATTGCATGCACCTGTTTACTAGTAGATCTTTTAGTGTGCCATTGAGAATAATTAACCATAATATTATATAGGAGTATAGTAGCTTCTCCTAAAGTGATTTCCATAAAAGTACCTCCCGCGGTTGAGTCTAAAAGATTTATAGAAGCAAATTGCTATCCGGCATAAAAATTTCATATAATCATCCAAAGATTCAAACCATGAGTAGGGCAATTACGGATCATTAATTTCATCATTTCCCAAGATGGTGCAACATGCTCATGATCTAGTTGTTTAAAGTTCATAATATCATTCCTAAGAGAGATGATTTTAGCGGGAGGAAAATACTTAGAGATAAAAGCATCTTTGCACTTATTCCATGAATCAATACTATTTTTAGGCAAAGACGAAAACCAAGATTCACGATCTCTAAGCGAAAACGGAAATAGCTTCAGTTTAACAATATCATTTTCCACATCTTTCTTCTTTTGCATATCACATAAATCAACAAAGTTATTAAGATGGGTAGCGGCATCTTCACTAGGAAGGCCGACAAATTTGATGTAGGGTACAACCCTAATCGCCTGGTCTTTCATGAAAGGAGCGGATCCCGCAAAGAACACGAGGAAAACGAGGGGAAAATAGGGGAAAACACAAGAGGAAACACGGGAGAAAGCACTAAACCAACAAGAAATAGTCACACATATGCTAGATCCTCGAGTACATAAAGTAAGATACACGATCCACGATCAACTAGGGACGATACACGGTAACCGGTCTTCTCCATGAGGAGGTCTTGATGTTCTTCCCTAAAGAGGGGTCTTGAATCCGCTTGGGGGATCTTCTCCGGTGGAGGCTCGAATCTCTGAGGAGAAGGTATCCAAGTGGATGAGCAAAGCTCTCACACAAAATATGAGCTAATCCTTTGCTAACCCTAGAAAGTTGGGCGAGGTGGGAGTATATATAGTCTAGGGGGAGAAGGGATACACGGGCCTCGGCCCTTCACTGTGCGCAGACTGGGGAGGCCGGATGTCGGGATGGTCGGGCCGGATGTCCGGGCTTTCAGGCGACGCCGGATGTCGGGCTAGGGAGGCCAGATGTCCGGGCTGGAGTGGTGGCATTTATTGCTCTCGGGTTCAGAGGGGACGGATTTCCGAGCTGGTGGTCGGATGTCCGAGGGCTCGAGAGAGGCCGGATGTCCGGGCTGTCTGGGCCGGATGTCCGGGGCCTGTAGCTTCTGGCGGTTGAGCTGCTGTAGTGGATGACGCTCCAGGGGCCGGATGTCCGGGGTCATGGCTGGATGTCTGGGGCCTGGGAGATGTTCTTGGCTCCTTCCGTTGGTTCTCCTCATCCGTGGACTTGCGGACTTGTACATCTTCATGCGCATCTTCGGGCAGGTCCTCTTGGTGCCTAATCATGCACAACACCTCGGACTTAGGTAGTAGCCATGTCTCATGCATAGAAAGTGGAAGTTCGGAGAGGAGTGAGTTCACCTTATCTTCGATAGCCTTGGCTCGGGCCCGTGTCATTGGTCCAAGTGGTGTCGTTGGAGGTGTAGGTGCGTCCATGGGGATGATCTTGGTATGCTTCGCATCATCTCCCCTCCCTTGGGGAAGATCCATCCTCGGATCGAAATCCTCATCACCATGGTAGGGCGAGAGATCTTTGACGTTGAAGATGTCGCTCACGGAGTACTTGTCACGAGGGATGTCGATCTTGTATGCGTTGTTGTTGTAGCGTGCAAGCACCTTGAATGGTCCATCCGTGCATGGTCGATGTTTGGACTTGCGTTCTTGGGGAAAGCGGTCCTTGCGAAGGTGTAGCCACGTGAGGTCTCCAATGTTGAATATCATAGGGTGCTTGTTGACGTTGAGCTTGGTTGCAAGGCATTTTACTTGGAACTCGATGGTGTTTCTTGTATCTTCATGGACCTTCTTGAGATGGGTCGCTCGTGCACTTGCGTCAAAATTTATGCGCTCTTGGAGTGGTAGAGGGAGAATATCCAATGGTGAACAAAGGGTTGAATCCGTAGACGACCTCGAATGGGGACTTGCCGGTTGTTGAGTGTCTTGCGCGGTTGTAGGCGAACTCGGCGATAGGTAGGCACTCCTCCCACTCCTTGATGTTCTTCTTGAGGAGTACTCGAAGTAGAGCGGAGAGTGTGCGGTTTGTCACCTCCGTTTGGCCATCGGTTTGAGGGTGGTAATCCGTGGAGAAGAGTAGCTTGATTCCGAGCTTGGCGCATAGGGTCTTCCAAAAGTAGCTAAGGAACTTGACGTCGCGGTCCGAGACGATAGTCTTTGGCACTCCATGTAGACACAATATTTCCCTACAAAAGAGATTAGCAACATGTGAAGCATCGTCTATCTTGTTGCAAGGAATAAAATGTGCCATTTTTGATAAACGGTCGACAACGACAAATATTGAATCTTTCCCATTTTGAGTCCTAGGAAAACCAAGTACAAAGTCCATGCTAATGTCTTCCCATGGTTGGTATGGAATTGGTAGAGGCATATAGAGGCCATGAGATTGAGCTTTGGACTTAGCTTTGCGACATGTAGAGCATTGGTTGGTGAAACGATTGACGTCCCGAAACATCTTGGGCCAAAAGTAGTTCTTCGAGAGCGTGGCGAACGTCTTGTCGCGCCCGAAATGTCCCATTAAGACTCCTCCATGAGATTCATGCAATAGCAACAAACAAAGAGAAGACTCGGGGATGCAAAGTTTGTTAGCTCGCATAAGATATCCATCTTTGATGTAATAGCGTTCCCAAGATGTATGCGACAAACACTTGGCATAAGGAGTAGCAAAAGTTGCGTCATGCTCATACAAGTCTTTGATATGCTCGAAGCCAATGACATCTAACTCAAGTTGTGTAACAAGCATGCATATGCGGGAAAGAGCATCCGCTACGATGTTTTCATTACCCTTGATGTACTTGATGACATAAGGAAAAGACTCAATAAATTCACTCCATTTAGCATGACGCTTGTTCAACTTGGTTTGACCCTTAAGATACTTGAGAGTCTCATGATCGGTATGAATGATAAATTCATGGGGACGAAGGTAATGTTCCCATTCATGCAAAACGCGGACTAAAGCATATAGCTATTTGTCATAGATGGGGTAATTGAGTTGTCCTCCGGAAAGTTTCTCACTAAAGTAAGCTATGGGGCGCTTCTCTTGTGCTAACACACCTCCTATGCCATTACCACTAGCATCGCAATTAATCTCAAAAGGCTTGTCAAAGTTGGGTAAAGCAAGCACGGGAGCATGAGTAAGCAAATTCTTAAGCTCATTGAATGCGGTATCTTGGGGTGGTCCCCAAACAAAAGGCGCATTATTCTTGCTCAAAGCATGTAAAGGCGAAGCAATGGTGCTAAAATCCTTCACAAAGCGACGATAGAAACCCGCAAGGCCAAGAAAACTACGCACTTGATGCAAGTTGGTTGGTTGTGGCCAAGTCTTAATAGCATTGATCTTGGACTCATCAACATGAACACCCTTGGAGGACACAACAAAACCTAAGAAAATGAGCTTATCAACGCCAAAAAGGCATTTCTCCATATTAGCATAGAGATGCTCTTTTTGAAGAGTTTGCAAAACGGTTCGAACATGGGTGACATGATCTCTAAGATATTTGCTATAAACAAGGATATCATCAAAGTAGACCACAACAAATATACCAATGTAAGGGCGAAAGACATGATTCATAAGACGCATAAAAGTACCCGGTGCCTCCGAGAGACCCATAGGCATGACTAACCACTCATACAAACCAAACTTGGTTTTGAAGGTGGTTTTCCATTCATCACCCTCTTGTATGCGGATTTGATAGTAACCACTCTTAAGATCAATTTTGGAAAAGATAGTGGCACCGCTAAGCTCATTAAGCATATCGTCTAGGCGTGGAATGGGATACCTATATTGAACGGTGATAGCATTGATAGGTCTACAATCGGAGCACATGTGAAAGCTACCGTCACGTTTTGGCACAAGAATGACCGGGACGGCACAAGGGCTCAAACTTTCACGCACATGTCCATGGTCTATGAGATGCTTTACTTGCCTTTGTATTTCTTTGGTTTCTTCGGGGTTGACGCGGTATGGAGCTTTGTTCGGAAGAGGTGCTCCGGGGATGAGGTCGATTCGGTGCTCAATGCCTCGTAGAGGAGGTAGACCCAGAGGTAGCTCATCGGGGAAAACATCTTGAAATTCCTACAAAAGAGAAGACAACACTAGAGGAAGAGTGTGACAAGTGTTAGTTTGTGGTGCATTGTCCTTGCACACGAGAACATAGTGTAGGACACTAGATGGGTTCTCACACACTCCTCTTATCTCACTTTTGGTGGCAAATAGGACTAGGTTCTTCTTTTCTCTCATCGTGGAAGTGTTCAATTTGGGCTTGTGGCGCTCACTCTTATTTTGGTGGCTCGCTCTCTCACTATGATCTCCATGATGGGTGGCTTGCTTGTCGGCGATCACTTGACTTGGTGACATTGGATGAAGGACGTAATCCTTGCCGTTCATCTTGAAGATGTAGTGGTTCGTTCGGCCGTTGTGGACGACTCCTCTATCAAATTGCCATGGGCGTCCAAGGAGAAGATGGCAAACGGTCATTGGAACGACGTCTCACTCCAAGGTGTCTTCGTAGGTGCCAATTTTGAAGGAGACTTGTACTCGGTGCTCGACTTGGATCGTGCCGGAGTCACTAAGCCATTGCACTTTGTATGGATGTGGATGCTTCATCTTGGGAAATTGGAGCTTGGAACAAGGTTCTTCACTTGCGAGATTATGACAACTCCCTCCATCGATGATGACCTTGACGGATCGTCCATTGATGCCGGCCTTGGTGTGGAATATGTGGCATCGTTGGTCTTCTTCTTGGTGATGTTGGAGAGTCAAAACTTTGAAGACAACAAGGGCGGGACTTGAGTCTTCATCGCAAAAGACTTGTTCTTCTTCATTGTTCACTTGGCGGTGCATGGTGACTTGCTCAAGGGCTTCCATTTCGCCTTCACTCATGGAGTCATAAGTGCCATCGTCATTGAAGACCATGGTTTGCTTGTTGGTGCACTCATAGGACTTGTGGCCTCGGCCTCCGCAAGTGAAAGACTTGAAGGAACTCGTCTTGACGGTCTCATCGGTTGGGGTTGATGATGATGAAGCTCTCGTCTTGAAGTTGCTCGTAGTAGGATGGCTTGTAGTTGACGAAGCTTTCTTGGAACTCGACTTGTTGGTGTTGGTAGTAGAAGGCTTTGTAGTCGGTGTTGGAGTGCTTGAAGCTTGGTTGTTGGAGAAGCCGTAGGACTTGGATGAGAACTTGGAATACTTGAAATCATCTTGCACTTGGCGGTCCGCTTTCATAGCTTGGTGCACTAACTCGATGAGATTTGAGTATGGCTGGAAGTCGGCGATCTTCTTGATGGGATGATTGAGTCCATTCAAGAAATGTGCCATTGTTTGCTCATCATCTTCTGTGACATTGGCTCGTATCATTGCAATATCCATCTCCTTGTAGTACTCTTCAACGTTCTTGGTTCCTTGCTTGAGTTGTTGGAGTTTCTTGAAGAGGTCGCGGTTGTAGTAGGTAGGTACGAAGCGTGCTCTCATAACATCCTTCATTTGCGCCCAAGTAGTGATGGGTGGTTCACCTCTTGCCTCTCGGCGCTCTATGATTTGTTCCCACCAAATGAGGACATAGTCTTGGAACTCAAGGGATGCCATCGCGATCTTCTTCTCTTCTTCATAATTGTGCAAATGGAAGATCTTATCAACTTTCAATTCCCATGAAAGGTACTCTTCGGGATCGTTGCTTCCGTAGAACTTGAGCTTGCCATAGCGTTGCTCTTCATTGTGTTGGGGTCGGGGATGATGATGCCCATGTTGTTGATGATTGTTCAACTCGTGGTGCTCTTGGCGCGGAGGGTTCTCAACCTCTTGTTGCTCTTGTCGTGGAGGATCTCCATTGTCTTCATGATCTTGAGGAACTTGTTGTCCTTGATGTGCTTGTGGAGGAGCTTGTCGAGCTCGAGGAGGAACTTGACGGTGCACGCGAGCTTGATAAATCCTCTCGCGGACTTCTTCGCGAAGTGCTTCGGCATGTTCACGAGCTTGCCGGCCTCGGTCGGCTACGGCTCGACATGAATCACGTAGAGATTGTTGTGCCTCAAGTGCTTGAGCATCACGGAGTTGTTTTTCTTGACGTTGTGCCTCGGCATCTTTAGCATTTTGGTGTAGACGCGCTCGCTCTTCCTCTTCATGTTGTCGTTGTCGTTGACGTTCTCGTGCTAGCGCAAAGGCCTCTTGATTTTGACGTTGTCGGCGCTCTTGAGAGTCGGTGTCGCGTAGGGGATTGAGGCTTGCTTGACGATCGTTGCGTGCGGCTCGACGAAGAGTGTTCGATGTCGGTGTACTTGAGCCGGAGAGGGTGAAGTCGGAGTGGCGGCTTGAACGGCTCCTTCTTGAAGTGGAAGAAGAGCGGTTGAGCAACAAAGCATGAATTTCGTCCATCCTTGTGTCATTCTCTTGCTTGTGATCGTCGAGCTTGTGGTCGAAGTAGTCCCTTGTACGTTGCTCTAAAAGTCGCAAGTCGGCGGCAAGGTTGTCGATGCGTTCACTCATAGCTTGTTGCTCTTGATGCAAAGCACGTTGTGCACCAAAGAGGTGACTCTTGGTGACGAAGGAGTTCATGTCGTCGTCCTGCTCCATGAAGAGTGGGTTGGTAGAAGTACTTGGCCTATCCATCATTCCAAGACAAATGTGAGTGGTAGAAAGAGAAGAACAAGTACCAAATGTACCTTGGCCGAAGTTGAAAGTGGATCGAGGATCACTCCAATGTAGGACAAGGAAATAGCACAATTGGTACTAGCTCTTGTCAGTTTCTCACACCTACACAAGTAAAAGCTTTTGGTGGAGCTTGGTTAGGATGGTGGCACAAAATTTGATGCAATTGTAAGTGAGCTTCAATAATGTTGGAAAAGATTCGCAAGATGCAATGTAACAAGTAGACCAAGCATATAAGGTACACGGGAACACACACGCAAAAAGATAAGTGGGGTCGTGCAACCAAGGGTGAGCCAAAATGTGGAATCCACAAAAATGCTCTTGTTGCACAACACTAGAGAGACGCTAGCACGATTGCACAATAGGCGAATACAAGAACTTGTGCACAACCTACTTAGCAAAAATGCAACGACTTCTATCCCAAATATGCTCTATGCAAGGTGTTGCTATGATATGATCCAAGATGATCGAGTATGACAATCTTAATGTTGTATGATGATATGGTTCTTGCTTAAAATCTCTTTGCTTATCTTTCCTCTTTGCTTAAAAGCTTGTTTGGCTCTTTGATGTTTGAGCTCTTTTCTCATGCAATGCTTGACGAACCGATATGGCAAGTGAGTATGCGATGACAACTTTGTGACACAAGAGATGATACCAATATATGAAACAATGATATATGGATGACATGAGAAGTATGATCACTAATGTGCACAAGTCTCGTTGTTGGCAATACTCAATGGCTAGTCTCGATGGGTAGGCAACGCAAAGGAGTAAGGCTATAATGGCTATCAATGTAATGGCAAGAGTGATATGTCCAATACCAAGATGAGGTTACCGGTCTTACTTCCGGTATGGTGATGGTGGCACGAATACCAAGGTGTAGGCGAGGTGGTCGTTGTTGATGACGATGTAGGACGGCGGTGACAATGTAGGACGGCGGTGACAATGTAGGACGCGTTCGCAGTGAAGATGAGCGGCGGTGATGTCGATGTCGAACCGTACCTAGATAGCTGAAACACAAAAGGATACGGTACCACAACTCAAATTCTCAAACCTCGAAGTAGCAAATGTGTCGGAGAGCGAAACGTGCCAAAATGGTTGGGTTATGCGGAAGTGGTGGAGGTATGCAGAAGTATATGTGGTCTATGGTGGGCACCGGAACAAAATTTGGTGAAAAATGGACGGAAAACGAGCGGCGGATGGAGATGTTGCTGCCAGGGGTCGGATGTCCGGGCTTGACAGGCCGGATGTTCGAGCTCTGGATCCGGGGATGAATGGGATGAACACCGCGTGGAGAGGTCAAATCTGGGCGAAGTTCGGAGGAATTTGTGGATGGAAATTGGGGAAAATGGATGGGAAGCTAGATCCACTCAAAACAAAGCAAATCCACGGATCCAAACCAACAAAATCTCAACACACCAACAAATCACAAAAAATAGGGCTATTTTTGGTGGGGAATTTTCGAATTAGGACGAAAAACAACAAAACAAGGCTAGAAACACAACGGGGAGGCTCCAAAATCGTGATCAACCTGGCTCTTGATACCAAGATGATGTAGGGTAGAACCCTAATCGCATGATCTTTCACGAAAGGAGCGGATCCGGCAAAGAACACAAGGGAAACAAGGGGAAAATAGGGAAGAACACAAGAGGAAACACGGGAGAAAACACTAAACCAACAAGAAATAGTCACACATATGTTAGATCCTCGAGTACATAAAGTAAGATACACGATCCACGATCAACTAGGGACGATACACAGTAACCGGTCTTCTCCGTGAGGAGGTCTTGATATTCTTCCCTAAAGAGGGGTCTTGAATCCGCTTGGGGGATCTTCTCCGGTGGAGTCTTGAATCTCCGAGGAGAAGGTATCCAAGTGGATGAGCAAAGCTCTCACACAAAATATGAGCTAATCCTTTGCTAACCCTAGAAAGTTGGGCGAGGTGGAGTATATATAGTCTAGGGGGAGAAGGGATACACGGGCCTCGGCCCTTCACTATGCGCAAACAGGGGAGGCCGGATGTCCAGTCTGGTCGGGCCGGATGTCCAGGCTTTCAGGCGACGCCGGATGTCTGGGCAGGGGAGGCCGGATGTATGGGCTGGAGTGGTGGCATTTGTTGCTCTCGGGTTCGGAGGGGACGGATTTCCGGGCTAGTGGCCGGATGTCCGGGGGCTCAGCAGAGGCCGGATGTCCGGGCTGTCTGGGCCGGATGTCCGGGGCTTGTAGCTTCTGGCGGCTGAGCTGCCGTAGTGGATGACGCTCCAGGGGCCGGATGTCCGGGGTCATGGCCGGATGTCCGGGGCCTGGGAGATGTTCTTGGTTCCTTCTGTTGGTTCTCCTCATCCGTGGACTTGGGTACTTGTACATCTTCATGCGCATCTTTGGGCGGGTCCTCATGGTGCCTAATCATGCACAACACCTCGGACTTAGGTAGTAGCCATATCTTATGCATAGAAAGTGGAAGTTCGGAGAGGAGTGAGTTCACCTTATCTTCGATAGCCTTGGCTCGGGACCGTGGCATTGGTCCAAGTGGTGTCGTTGGAGGTGTAGGTGCGTCCATGGGAATGATCTTGGGATGCTCCGCATCAAAATTGATCTTTCATGACAAGATTCAGCAAAGCAGCATTAATTTCACAAGATTCGGCATCGGAGTGCTAATAAAATCATTGTTGTTGGTATTGGCAAAGTCACACAATTTAGTATTATCTTGAGCCATCATGACAAGCAAGCGATCCAACACACAAGCAAACAAGAAAGGAGCAAAAAGAGACGAACTAGAAAAGAGAAGGGGAACGGAGAAAGAGGGCGAATAAAATGGCAAGGGTGAAGTGGGGGAGAGGAAAACGAGAGGAAAATGGCAAATAAATGTAATGCGAGGGATAAGAGTTTGTGATGGGTACTTGGTATGTCTTGACTTGTGCGTAGACTCCCCGGCAACGGCGCCAGAAATCCTTCTTGCTACCCCTTGAGCACTGCGTTGGTTTTCCCTTGAAGAGGAAAGGGAGATGCAGCGAAGTAGCGTAAGTATTTCCCTCAGTTTTTGAGAACCAAGGTATCAATCCAGTAGGAGGCCACACGCAAGTCCCTCATACCTACACAAACAAATAAGAACCTCGCAACCAACGCTATAAAGGGGTTGTCAATCCCTTCACGGTCACTTACGAGAGTGAGATCTGATAGAAATGATAATGATAAGATAAATATTTTTGGTAGTTTTATGATATAGATTGAAAGTAAAAATTGCAAAGTAAAATAGATTGGAAACTTATATGATGGAGAATAGACCTGGGGGCCATAGGTTTCACTAGTGGCTTCTCTCAAGATAGCATAAGTATTACGATGGGTGAACAAATTACTGTCGAGCAATTGATAGATTTGAGCATAGTTATGAGAATATATAGGAATGATCATGAATATAGGCATCACGTTCGTGACAAGTAGACCGACTCCTGCCTGCATCTACTACTATTACTCCACACATCGACCGCTATCCAGCATGCATCTAGAGAATTAAGTTCATAAGAACAGAGTAACGCATTAGGTAAGATGACATGATGTAGAGGGATAAACTCAAGCAATATGATATAAACCCCATCCTTTTATCCTTGATGGCAACAATACAATACGTGTCGTTTCCCTTTCTGTCACTGGGATTGAGCACTGCAAGATTGAACCCAAAGCTAAGCACTTCTCCCATTGCAAGAAAGATCAATCTAGTAGGCCAAACCAAACTGATAATTCGAAGAGACTTGCAAAGATAACCAATCATGCATAAAATAATTCAGAGAAGATTCAAATATTGTTCATAGATAGACTTGATCATAAACCCACAATTCATCGGATCTCGACAAACACACCACAAAAAGAGTTACATCGAATAGATCTCCAAGAAGATCGAGGAGAACATTGTATTGAGATCCAAAGAGAGAGAAGAAGCCATCTAGCTACTAGCTATGGACCCGAAGGTCTGAAGTAAACTACTCACACATCACCGGAGAGGCCATGGAGTTGATGTAGAGGCCCTCCGTGATCGATGCCCCCTCCGGTGGAGCTCCCGAATAGGCCCCAAGATGGGATCTCTTGGGTACAGAAGTTGCGGCGGTGGAAATAGGGTTTCGTGGTGCTCTTGGATGTTTTCGGGGTATATGAATATATATAGGAGGAAGAAGTAGGTCGATGGAGCAACGAGGGGCCCACGAGGGTGGAGGGCGTGCCCGGGGGGTAGGCGCGCCCCCTGCCTCGTGGCCTCCTCGATTGTTTCTTGACGTCCACTCTAAGTCCCCTGGATCACGTTTGTTCCAAAAAAATACTCTCCTGAAGGTTTCATTCCGTTTGGATTCCGTTTGATATTCCTTTTCCGCGAAACACTGAAATAGGCAAAAAAACAACAATTTGCACTGGGCCTTGGGTTAATAGGTTAGTCCCAAAAATAATATAAAAGTGTAAAATAAAGCCCATTAACATCCAAAATAGAATATATATAACAGCATGGAACAATCAAAAATTATAGATACGTTGGAGACGTATCAGCCGTTGGCACCAGGCCGTGCCCGTCAAAGGTAGGCATGGCGGCCGCGATCACCGCCCCGTCCTTCCGAAGGAACAAAGGAGCGTGGGCACTCGGCGGATACTCTTGGTCGTCCCCGACCAAGAGGCGGAGAGCTGCGGCCAGCTCCCCTTCGGACAAAGACTCCGGACTCAGCTCAGGCGAAGCTTGTCCTCTCCATCCCCGAGCGTCCACAAGGGGCGCGAGCGCGCCTGGAGAGGAGCCACCCGCAGCGTCAGGAACTCCCTCAGGAGCATGGCCCTCGTCAGCTTCGCCGCCTTCGCGTTGCCCGGCCTCAGGTCGACAGTCGTCTTCTCCAGCACCGCCTTTGCCCGGTCGTCAGTAAGCTTCGCGCGAGACCACCCCTCATCAGACTGGGGCATCTCCGTCAGCGGCTTCAGTCGTGGGTGGATGCACTTGGCATCCATCATAACCCACTTGCTCCGGAAGCCATCAGCCTTCTTGTCGGCCTTCGAGATCGCGTTGGCCTTGCCAGCTGCGACGAAGTTGGCGCACCCCGTGGTGTGGCCGTCATTGAATCGGAGGAAGAAGAAATGGCGCAGCAGTGCCACGGACGGCATCACCCCGACATACGCCTCACAGTAGAAGGCAAAGATTGACAAGAGAAGAATGGAGTTGGGATGGAGGTGGAGAGCCTGTAACCAGTAGTGTTGGAGGACTGCGTAGAAGTAGTCGGAAAAGGGGGGAACGAGGTCGGCGATGACGCTGCTCATGAAGAAGGGGTAGAAGGAGCTCTTCAAAGCCTCGGGCACGGCGGAGCCAGCCTGGAGCTTGGTCTTCCCCTTCTCGTTGTTCTCCCCCGCCGTCAGCAGGCGCGTGGCAGCAAGGTTCTTCGCCGAGACATTGGGCGCCTCCAGAGCCGGCTCATACCAGGCAGGCGGCAATTCAACCTTGGGCTTTCGGGGCGCCATTGGTCGGAAGCTCGGAAGGAGATCGGACTAGATCTAGAGATTTCGAAAGCGAGGAGCGAGAGAGGGGATCTGGAGCAAGGCGAAGGAAAGCACTGAAGGCAAGCATTGCCCGCACTGGCCTTTTGTCAGACGGGCAGTTGCCGAGGCAGCATGGGGAAGCGGAGACGCCCACGTCCGAGCAGTCGCCACGCGCCCACTATGGCCGCAGGCTGATGGGGCCCGCGGCGCTCCGCGCTTGCCATTTGGCTTCACCTTGAAGCCAAGCCCGAGTGCGCCTTGGGCTCGGGGGCTACTGTCGGCATTCTGGGAACAGGGTCCCCAGACTTGCCTGCCTGCGGCTCGTAGTGTGGCTCCACCAGCGGCCCTGTACGGCCCATCTTCACCAGCAAACACTCAAGACCCTCGCTAGGGGCCAAGCGTCGTGAGGCGGATGATGCAGGACCATCTCAGGGGTGGCCTCGCCAGGCTGGCTCGCGAGGGGCGGAGAAATGAAGGCACATGACACCTCGCGAGGTTTCCGTGATGCAAGCCATGACGACTGGAGCCAGGCGGGCGCTAGCGCACGCAGTGTCCTTGTTTCCTCTTTGGTGCTAAATAGGCAAGCGCAGACGAGGAGTCCCGATGCATCAGGCAAAGGTTTCCATATATATGCAACAAGACTAAGACCAGCAGGACGACAGGACGGAGGTCACCGTGGAGCCCAAGACGGCGTCACCACCAGAGCCTTTGGCAGGCGAAGACTACTTTTGTCAGGATAGCTTGTACTAGTTGTCTCCCTTCGAATTTGGTCATTGTGGGATCCCTTCCCGCCTAATATTTGGGAGGAGGACCAAGGCCTCTATAAATAGGACTAGCCACCACCATAGAAGGGGATCGGATCCAGATCATCCCCATCCACTCAAGTTCACCAAGCACAAGAACACCTCTCCTCGTATGGCTGTTCTTCCCTTGTAACTATTCATCCTCAGCCCAAGAGGCAATCCACCACACCACACTGGAGTAGGGTATTACACCACAACGGTGGTCCAAACCAGTATAAATCTTGTGTCTCGTGTTCTTTGGGTTCGTCGAGCTAGGCCGTGAGATCATAGAGTGTGCGAGCTAGAGAGGGGAGAGATCTTTGTGCGCACCCCAGTGTTCGAGCCTCAAGGGTTTTGCCGGAACCCGAAATCTGACAGTATTCTGCTTGTGCAAAACTGGCTTACACCCATTGTATGTGAATGTAGAGCTTATCACACCTGATCATCACGTGGTGTCTCGGCACGATGAACTGTAGCAACGGTGCATACTCAGGGAGAACACTTATACCTTGAAATTTAGTGAGAGATCATCTTATAATGCTACCGCCGTACTAAGCAAAATAAGATGCATAAAAGATAAACATCACATGCAATCAAAATAAGTGATATGATATGGCCATCATCTTGTGACTTTGATCTCCATCTCCAAAGCACCATCATGAACACCATCATCACCGGCTTGACACCTTGATCTACATCGTAGTATCATTGTCGTCTCGCCAACTATTGCTTCTACGACTATCGCTACCGCTTAGTGATAAAGTAAAGCAATTACATGGCGATTGCATTTCATACAATAAAGCGACAACCATATGGCTCCTACTAGTTGCCGATAACTTCTACAAAACATGACCATCTCACAACAATTTATATATATCATCACGTCTTGACCATATCACATCACAACATGCCCTGCAAAAACAAGTTAGACGTCCTCTACTTTGTTGTTGCAAGTTTTACGTGGCTGCTACGGGCTTCTAGCAAGAACCGTTCTTACCTACGCATAAAACCACAACGATTTTTCGTCAAGTGTGCTATTTTAACCTTCAACAAGGACCGGGCGTAGTCAAACTCGATTCAACTAAAGCTGGAGAAACAGAAGCCCACTAGCCACTTGTGTGCGAAGCACGTCGGTAGAACTAGTCTCATGAACGCGGACATGTAATGTCGGTTTGGGCCGCTTCATCCAATAATACCACCGAATCAAAGTAAGACATGCTGGTAAGCAGTATGACTATTATCGCCCACAACTCTTTGTGTTCTACTCGTGCATATAACATCTACGCATAAACCTGGCTCGGATGCCACTTTTGGGAACACAGTATTTCAAAGATTTTACCTACGATCACGCAAGATCTATCTAGGAGATGCATAGCAACGAGAGGGGAGAGTGTGTCTACGTACCCTCGTAGACCGAAAGCGGAAGCGTTTAGTAACGCGTTTGATGTAGTCGAACGTCTTCACGATCCAACCGATCCAAGTACCGAACACACGGCACCTCCGCGATTAGCACATGTTCAGCTGGGTGACGTCCCACGTACTCTTGATCCAGCTGAGGCCGAGGGTGAGTTCCGTCAGAACGGCGGCGTGGTGACGGTGATGATGAAGTTACCGACGCAGGGCTTCGCCTAAGCACTATAACGATATGACTGAGGTGTGTAACTGTGGACGGGCACCGCACACGGCTAAAAGATCAACTTGTGTGTCTATGGGGTGCCCCCTCCCACGTATATAAAGGGGGAGGGAGGAGGAGGCCGGCCAAGGGTGGCGGGCCCAAGGGGGTAGTCCTAGTCCAAGTAGGATTCGCCCCCCCTTTCCTATTCCTACAAGGAGAAGGGGGGAAAGAAGAGAGGGAGAGAAGGAAAGGGGGGCCGCCCCCCCAACCCTGACCCAGTTCAGATTGGGCTTGGGGGCCGCGCCTCCACCTGGCCGCTGCCTCCTCTCTTCCACTAGGGCCCATGAAGGCCCATTAACCCCCCGAGGGGTTCCGGTAACACCCCGGTACTCCGGAAAATGCCCGAACCTATCCGAAACCATTCCGGTGTCCAAACATAACCTTCCAATATATCAATCTTTATGTCTCGACCATTTCGAGACTCCTCGTCATGTCCGTGATCTCATCCGGGACTCCGAACAAAGTGACGTGCACCACCGAGAGGGCCTAGAGATACCACTTTGATACACGGAGTGACAAATCCTAATCTTGATCTATGCCAACTCAACAAACACCATCGGAGACACCTGTAGAGCATCTTTATAATCACCCAGTTACATAGTGACGTTTGATAGCACACAAGGTGTTCCTCCGGTATTCGGGAGTTGCATAATCTCATGGTCATAGGAACATGTATAAGTCATGAAGAAAGCAATAGCAATAAACTAAACAACCATAGTGTTAAGCTAATGGATGGGTCTGCTACCTCTTGAGCATGCGTTGGTTTTCCCTTGAAGAGGAAAGGGTGCCGCAGCAAAGTAGCATAAGTATTTACCTCGGTTTTGAGAACCAAGGTATCAATCCAGTAGGAGGTAACACACAAGTCGCCTAGTACCTGCACAAACAAACTTGAACCTCGCAACCAACGCGATAAAGGGGTTGTCAATCCATTCACGGTCACTTACAAAAGTGAGATCTGATAGAGATAATAAGATAAATATTTTTGGTATTTTTTGCGTCTAGATTGGAAAATAAAGATTGCAAAATAAACAATGATAAAAATAGTAAATACATAGGAAAATAATATGATGGAAGATAGACCCGGGGGCTATAGGTTTCACTAGTGGCTTCTCTCAAGATAGCAAATTCTACGACGGGTGAACAAATTACTATCGAGCAATTGATAGAAAAACGCATAGTTATGAGAATATCTAGGCATGATCATGTATATAGGCATCACGTCCGCGACAAGTGGACCGAAATGATTCTACATCTACTACTATTACTCCACACATCGACCACTATCCAGCATGAATCTAGAGTACTAAGTTCATAAGAACGGAGTAACACATTAGGCAAGATGAAATGATGTAGAGGGATAAACTCAAGCAATATGATATAAACCCTATCTTTTTATCCTCGATGGCAACAATACAATACGTGCCTTGGTGCCCCTGCTGTCACAGGGAAAGGACACCGCAAGATTGAACCCAAAGCTAAGCACTTCTCCCATTACAAGAAAGATCAATCTAGTAGGCCAAACCAAAATGATAATTTGAAGAGACTTGCAAAGATATTTAAATCATGCATAAAAGATTTCAGAGAAGAATCAAATATTGTTCATAGATAATCTTGATCATAAACCCATACTTCATCGGATCTCGACAAACACACCGCAAAAAGAATTACATCGAATATATCTCCAAGAGAATCGAGGAGAAATTTGTATTGAGATCCAAAGAGAGAGAAGAAGGCATCTAGATAATAACTATGGACCCGAAGGTATGTGGTAAACTACTCACACATCATCGGAGAGGCTATGGTGTTGAGGTAGAAGCCCTCTGTGATCGATTCCCCCTCCGGCGGAGCATCGGAAAAGGCACCAAGATGGGATCTCACGGGTACAGAAGGTCGCGGCGGTGGAAATAGGGTTTCGTGGTGCTCCTGGATGTTTTCAAGGTATATGGGTATATATAGGAGGAAGAAGTACATCGGTGGAGCTGCGAGGGGCCCACGAGGGTGGGGGCGCGCCTACGCCCCCTCGGCATCCCTCCTGCCTCAGGGCATCCTCGCTTCTTTCTTGACGTCCACTCCAAGTCTCGTGAATCATGTTTGCTCCAAAAATAACTCTTCCGAAGGTTTCATTCCGTTTGGATTCCTTTTGATATTCCTTTTCTGCGAAACACTGAAATAGGAAAAAAAACACCAATTTGCACTAGGCCTTTGGTTAATAAGTTAGTCCCGAAAATAATACAAAAAGGTATATTAAAGCCCATTTAACATCCAAAACAGATAATATAATAGCATGGAACAATCAAAAATTATAGATACGTTGGAGACGTGTCAAGCATCCCTAATCTTAGTTCCTGCTCGTTCTCAAGTAGGTAAATGATAAAAACAGAATTTTTGATGTGGAATGCTACCTAGCATAATTCTCAATGTAATTTTCTTTATTGTGGCATGAATGTTCAGGTACGAAATATTCTAGACAAAAGTTTAATATTGACATGAAAATAATAATACTTCAAGCATACTAGCAAAGCAATCATGTCTTCTCAAAATAACATGGCCAAAGAATCCCTACAAAATCATATAGTCTGGCTATGCTCTATCTTCACCACAAGAAATATTTAAATCATGCACAACCCCGATGACAAGCCAAGCAATTGTTTCATACTTTTGATGTTCTCAAACTTTTTCAATCTTCACGCAATACATGAGCGTGAGCCATGGACATAGCACTATAGGTGGAATAGAATGGTGGTTGTGGAGAAGACAAAAAGGAGAAGATAGTCTCACATCAACTAGGTGTATCAACGGGCTATGGAGATGCCCATCAATAGATATCAATGTGAGTGAGTAGGGATTGCCATGCAACGGATGCACTAGAGCTATAAGTATATGAAAGCTCAACAAAAGAGCTAACTGGGTTGCATCCAACTCGCTTGCTCACAAAGACCTAGGGCATTTTGAGGAAGCCCATCATTGGAATATACAAGCCAAGTGCTATAATGTAAAATTCCCACTAGTATATGAAAGTGACAACATAGGAGACTCTCTATCATGAAGATCATGGTGCTACTTTGAAGCACAAGTGTGGTAAAAGGATAGTAGCATTGTCCCTTCTCTCTTTTTCTCTCATTTTTTCATTTTTTTTATATTCGTCCGGAGTCTCATCCTGACTTGTGGGGGAATCATAGTCTCCATCATCCTTGTCTCACTGGGGACAATGCTCTAATAATGATGATCATCACACTTTTATTTACTTACAACTCGAAAAATTACAACTTGATACTAGAACAAAATATGACTCTATGTGAATGCCTCCGGCGGTGTGCCGGGAGGTGCAATGAGTCAAGAGTGACATGTATGAAAGAATTATCAAGGTGGCTTGCCACAAATATGATGTCAACTACATGATCATGCAAATCAATATGACAATGGTGGGTGTATGGTACTAGAGAAAGTTGCGCGGTACTAGAGAGCCTAGCAATGGTGGAAGGGTGAGAGTGTGTATAATCCATGGACTCAACATTAGTCATAAAGAACTCACATACTTACTGCAAAAATCTATTAGTTATCAAAAAAAATTAATACGCGCATGCTCCTAGAGGGATAGATTGGTAGGAAAAGACCATCGCTCGTCCCCGACCGCCACTCATAAGGAAGACAATCAATAAATAAATCATGCTCCGACTTCATCACATAACGGTTCACCATACGTGCATGCTACGGGAATCGCAAACTTTAGAACAAGTATTTCTCAAATTCACAACTACTCAACTAGCATGACTCTAACATCACCATCTTCATATCTCAAAACAATCATCAAGTAGCAAACTTCTCATAGTATTCAATGCACTTTTTATGATAGTTTTTATTATACCCATCTTGGATGCCTATCATATTAGGACTAATTTTATAGCCAAAGAAAATTACCATGCTGTTCTAAAAGACTCTCAAAATAATATAAGTGAAGCATGAGAGATCAATAATTTCTATAAAATAAAACCACCACCGTGCTCTTAAAGATATAAGTGAAGCACTAGAGCAAAATTATCTAGCTCAAAAGATATAAGTGAAGTACATAGAGTATTCTAATAAATTCCGATTCATGCGTGTCTCTTCAAAAGGTGTGTACAGCAAGGATGATTGTGGTAAACTAAAAATCAAATACTCAAATCATACAAGACGCTCCAAGCAAAACACATATCATGTGGTGAATAAAAATATAGCCTCAAGTAAAGTTACCAATGGAAGAAGAAGAAAGAGGGGATGCCTTCCGGGGCATCCCCAAGCTTAGGCTTTTGGTTGTCCTTGAATTTTACCTTGTGGTTCCTTGGGCATCCCCAAGCTTAGGCTCTTGCCACTCCTTATTCCAAAATCCATCAAATATTTACCCAAAACTTGATAACTTCACAACACAAAACTCAACAGAAAATCTCATGAGCTCCGTTAGTATAAGAAAACAAACCACCACTTCAAGGTACTGTAATTAACTCATTATTTATTTATATTGGTGTTAAAACTACTGTATTCCAACTTCTATATGGTTCATACCCCCCGATACTAGCCATAGATTCATCAAAATAAGCAAACAACACACGAAAAACATAATCTGTCAAAAACAGAACAGTCTGTAGTAATCTATAGGTTTCGAATACTTTTGTAACCCCAAAAATTCTGAAATAAATTTGTGGACGTGAGGAATTTGTCTATTAATCATATTCAAAAAGAATCAATCTAATCGCACATTCTAGTAAAAAATGGCAGCAAATCTCAGCACTAAAGTTTCTCTTTTTTCCCGCAAGATCGCAAAAACTTCCCCCAAGTCTTCCCAAAGGTTCTACTTGGCACAAACACTAATTAAAAACATAAAACCACATCTAAACAGAAGATAGATTAATTATTTATTACTAAACAGGTACAAAAATCAAGAAACAAAAATAAAATTGGGTTGCCTCCCAACAAGCGCTATCGTTTAACGCCCCTAGCTGGCATAAAAACAAGATAGATCTAGGTATTGTCATCTTTGGTATGCTATCCATAAGTGGCTTTCATAATAGATTCATAAGGTAATTTAATTTTGTTTCTAGGAAAGTGTTCCATGCCTTTCCTGAACAGAAATTGGACTAATGTTTCCTTCTTTCATATCAATAATTGCACCAATCGTTCTAAGGAAAGGTCTACCAAGAATAATAGGACATGAAGGATTGCAATCTATATCAAGAACGATGGAATCTAAGGGCACATAATTCCTATTTGCAACAATAAGAACATCATTAATTCTTCCCATGGGTTTCTTAATAGTGGAATCCGCAAGGTGCAAATTTAAAGAACAAGCATCAAATTCACGGAAACCTAACACATCACACAAAGTTTTTGGAATCGTGGAAACACTAGCACCCAAATCACATAAAGCATAGCATTCATGATCTTTAATTTTAATTTTAATAGTAGGTTCCCACTCATCATAAAGTTTTCTAGGGATAGAAACTTCTAATTCAAGCTTTTCTTCATAAGATTTCATTAAAGCATCAACGATATGTTTGGTAAAAGCTTTATTTTGATCATAAGCATGAGGAGAATTTAGCAAGGATTGAAACAAGGAAATACAATCTATCAAAGATCAATTATCATAATTAAATCCTTGAAATCCAAAATAGTGGGTTCATTGCTACGTAAAGTTTTGACCTCTTCAATCCCATTTTTACCAATTTTTGCATCAAGATCTAAAAACTCCAAATCTGTGGGACGCCTTTTAGCTAAAGTTGACTCATCTCTAGTCCCATCATTATCAAGATTCATATTGCAAAACAAAGATTTAATAGGAGACACATCAATCACTTTTAGATCTTCATCCTTATTATCGTGAAAACTAGAAGAACACATTTTTATAAAGCAATCTTTTTTAGCACATATCCTAACGGTTCTTTCCTTGCACTCATCAATGGAAATTCTCATGGATTTGAGAGACTCATTGATATCATGCTTAGGTGCAATAGATCTAAGTTTCAAAGGATCAACATCAAGAGAAATCCTATCCACATTCCTAGCCAACTAATCAATCTTAGACAATTTTCTTCAATCAAAGCATTGAAACTCTTTTGCGAACTAATAAATTCTTTAATGTTAGATTCAAAATCAGAGGGTACCTTATTATAATTTCCATAAGAATTGTTGTAGGAATTACCATAATTATTAGAGGAATTACTAGGAAACGGCCTAGGATTAAGGTTTCCTCTATAAGTGTTGCTACCAAATTGTTCCTACCAACAAAATTCACATCCATAGATTCATTATTATTCTCAATCAAAGTAGATAAAGGCATATCATTAGGATCAGAAGAAACACTCTTATTAGCAAACAATTTCATAAGTTCATCCAACTTTCCACTCAAAACATTAATTTCTTCTATAGCATGAACCTTTTTACTAGTAGATCTTTCGGTGTGCCATTGAGAGTAATTAACCATAATATTATCTGGGAGTTTAGTAGCTTCTCCTAAAGTGATTTCCATAAAAGTGCCTCCTGTGGCCAAATCTAAAAGATTTCTAGAAGCAAAATTCAATCCAGCATAATTTTTTTGTATAATCATCCATAAATTTAATCCATGAGTAGGGCAATTACGTATTATTAATTTCATCCTCTCCCAAGCTTGTGCAACATGCTCATGATCAAGTTGCTTAAAATTCATGATATCGTTTCTAAGAGAGATGATCTTAGAGGGAGGAAAATACTTAGAGATAAAAGCATCTTTGCACTTATTCCACGAATCAAAACTATTTTTAGGCAAAGACGAAAACCAAGTTTTAGCACGATCTCTAAGCGAAAACGGAAATAGCTTCAATTTAACAATATCATAATCACATATTTCTTCTTTTGCATATCACATAAATCAACAAAGTTGTTTAGATGGGTAGAGGCATCTTCACTAGGAAGGCCAAAAAATGGATCTTTCATGACAAGATTCAGCAAAGCAGTATTAATTTCACAAGATTCAACATCGGTAAGTGGAGCAATCAGAGTGCTAATAAAATCATTATTGTTGGTATTGGAGAATTCACACAATTTAGTATTATCTTAAGCCATCATGACAAACAATCAATCCAACACACACGCAAACAAGAGGCAAGCGAAAAGAAGGCGAACAGGAAAAAGGCGAACAGAAAAGAGGGCGAATAAAACGGCAAGGGGGAAGTGGGGGGGGGGAGGAAAACAAGAGGCAAATGGCAAATAATGTAATGCGAGGTATAAGAGTTTGTGATGGGTACTTGGTATGTCTTGACTTGATGCAACCTCCCCAGCAACGGTGCCAGAAATCCTTCTTGCTACTTCTTGAGCATGCGTTGGTTTTTCCTTGAAGAGGAAAGGGTGATGCAGCAAAGTAGCGTAAGTATTTCCCTCAGTTTTGAGAACCAAGGTATCAATCCAGTAGGAGGTAACACACAAGTAGCCCAGTACCTGCACAAACAAACAAGAACCTCGCAACCAACGCGATAAAGGGGTTGTCAATGCCTTCACGGTCACTTGCGAAAGTGAGATCTGATAGAGATAATAAGGTAAATATTTTTGGTATTTTTTGTGTATAGATTGGAAAATAAAGATTGCAAAATAAAGATTGCAAAATAAACAATGATAAAAATAGTAAATAGATAGGAAAATAATATGATGGAAGATAGACCCGGGGGCCATAGGTTTCACTAGTGGCTTCTCTCAAGATAGCAAATTCTATGGTGGGTGAACAAATTACTGTCGAGCAATTGATAGAAAAGCGCATAGTTATGAGAATATCTAGGCATGATCATGTGTATAGGCATCACGTCCGCGACAAGTAGACCGAAACGATTCTGCATCTACTACTATTACTCCACACATCGACCGCTATCCAGCATGCATCTAGAGTATTAAGTTCATAAGAACAAAGTTACACATTAGGCAAGATGAAATGATGTAGAGGGATAAACTCAAGCAATATGATATAAACCCCATCTTTTTATCCTCGATGGCAACAATACAATACATGCCTTGCTGCCCCTGCTGTCACTAGGAAAGGACACCGAAAGATTGAACCCAAAGCTAAGCACTTCTCCCATTGCAAGAAAGATCAATCTAGTAGGCCAAACCAAACTGATAATTCGAAGAGACTTGCAAAGATATTTAAATCATGCATAAAAGATTTCAGACAAGAATCAAATATTGTTCATAGATAATCTTGATCATAAACCCACAACTCATCAGATCTCGACAAACACACCGCAAAAAGAATTACATCGAATAGATCTCCAAGATAATCGAGGAGAACTTTGTATTGAGATCCAAAGAGAGAGAAGAAGACATCTAGCTAATAAATATGGACCCGAAGGTCTGTGGTAAACTACTCACACATCATCGGAGAGGCTATGGTGTTGATGTAGAAGCCCTCCGTGATCGATTCCCCCTCCGGCGGAGCATCGGAAAAGGCACCAAGATGGGATCTCACGGGTACAGAAGGTCGCGGCGGTGGAAATAGGGTTTCGTGGTGCTCCTGGATGTTTTCAAGGTATATGGGTATATATAGGAGGAAGAAGTACGTCGGTGGAGCTGCGAGGGGCCCACGAGGGTGGGGGCGCGCCCTCCTGCCTCGTGGCCTCCTTGCTTCTTTCTTGACGTCCACTCCAAGTCTCCTGGATCACGTTTGTTCCAAAAATAACTCTCCCGAAGGTTTCATTACGCTTGGATTCCGTTTGATATTCCTTTTCTGCGAAACACTGAAATAGGCAATAAAACAACAATTTGCACTGGGCCTTTGGTTAATAAGTTAGTCCCAAAAATAATATAAAAAGGTATATTAAAGACCATTAAACATCCAAAACAGATAATATAATAGCATGGAACAATCAATAATTATAGATACGTTGGAGACGTATCAAGCATCCCCAAGCTTAATTCCTGCTCGTCCTCGAGTAGGTAAATGATAAAAACAAAAAAATTGATGTGGAATGCTACCTAGCATAATTCTCAATGTAATTTTCTTTATTGTGGCATGAATGTTCAGGTCCGAAAGATTCAAGACAAAAGTTTAATATTGACATAAAAATAATAATACTTCAAGCATACTAGCAAAGCAATCATGTCTTCTCAAAATAACATGTCCAAAGAATCCCTACAAAATCATATAGTCTGGCTATGTTCTATCTTCACCACACAAAATATTTAAATCATGCACAACCCTGATGACAAGCCAAGCAATTGTTTCATACTTTTGATGTTCTCAAACTTTTTCAATCTTCACGCAATACATGAGCGTGAGCCATGGACATAGCACTATAGGTGGAATAGAATGGTGGTTGTGGAGAAGACAAAAAGGAGAAGATAGTCTCACATCAACTAGGCTTATCAACGGGCTATGGAGATGCCCATCAATAGATATCAATGTGAGTGAGTAGGGATTGCCATGCAAGGGATGCACTAGAGCTATAAGTGTATGAAAGCTCAACAAAAGAACTAAGTGGGTGTGCATCCAACTCACTTGCTCATGAAGACCTAGGGCATTTTGAGGAAGCCCATCATTTTAATATAAAAGCCAAGTTCTATAATGTAAAATTCCCACTAGTATATGAAAGTGACAACATAGGAGACTCTCTATCATGAAGATCATGGTGCTACTTTGAAGCACAAGTGTGGTAAAAGGATAGTAGCATTGTCCCTTCTCTCTTTACTGTTTATCATTCCACACGTGCATATGAGGTTTCCACAGAATCGCATATTCCAGGATCATAACAGTTATAGCATAAAATATAACTCTTAATTATGAAACCGTAATAATACAATATTATTGCCTCTAGGGCATATTTCCAACAGCTACTCACAAGATATCATGGTGAACATATTTAGTGGGCATGGATAAATATGACAATCTGGAAATATGAATCATTCACCAATAAAACACATAACATCAACCACTATAACAACAAATAACACTGAGAGATAATAACATCAACCAATCTACACAAATTGTTCATCGATGAGACGGAGATAGATGGGGAGATGGTGCTACTTATGTAGATGTTGAAGATTACTTGGATGAAGATGTCGGCATTCTGGGAACGGGGGTCCCCAGACTTGCCTGCCTGCGGCCTACGGCGTGGCTCAAGTGGGGGCCCAGCACGGCCCATCTTCATCAGCTCAAGCTCAAGACCCTCGCGAGGGGCCAAGCCTCGCGGGGCGAACGACTGGAAGCTTCCTCAGAGGCAGCCTCATCAGGCAGGCTCGCGAGGAGGCGGAGAGATCAAGGCAGGGGCACCTCGCGAGGAGCCCATGACGCAAGCCATGACGATCGAGACCAGGCGGGCGTCAGGCGGGCGCCTGCCTGCGCAGTGTCCTTGTTTCCCCTTTGGTGCAAAGGGGGCAAGCACAGGTCAAGGCATCGGGCAAAGGTTACCATTCAGGTGCAACGAGACCAAGACCAACAAAGTGGCAGGATGGAGGTCACCGTGGAGCCCAAGACGGCGTCATCACCAGTGCTTTTGGCAGCCGAAGACCACCTTTGGTCAGGATAACTTGTACTAGATGTTCCCCTTCAAAACGGCCAATTGTTGGCGCCCTTCCCGCTCATTATTTGGGGAGAGGCCCAGGACCTCTATAAATAGAGCTAGCCACCACAGAGTAGGGGGGCATCAAGAGATCTGATAGAGCCCTATCAGAGAGAGAGAGAGAGGCGATTGAACTCACCCAAGCAGTTCATCCACCAGCTCAAGAACACCTCTCACGAGGCTGTTCTTCCCTTGTATTGTTCATCATCAGTCCCTGAGGCAATCCACCACACAACACACTGGAGTAGGGTATTACACCACAATGGTGGTCCGAACCAGTATAAACCTCGTGTCCCTTGTGTTGTTCATTGTTTCCAGCTTAGATCACGCGAGGAGATTAGACGTAGATCGGTAGGGGAGAGATCTCCGTGCGCACCCTAGTGTTTGAACCTCAAGGGTCTGCCGGAACCCGAAATCCGACATTTGGCGCGCCAGGTAGGGGGTGCGCCGGAGTTCTCCCTCCTGACGACCCGCTCTCCCCCAACATCGCATCCCGCCCTCATGGCGGACAACGCGCCGCCCAGTCCAGCAACGGATGCCGGCACTGGGGCCAGGGGCTCCGGGCCTTGTCCCCCACCTTGCGATAGGTGTAGTGGCCGCACAAGTTCAAGCCCGAGAGGCCGCTGCGCTATAACGGCGCGACAGACCCGATGATTTTCCTGCTGGCGTACGAGGATGCCGTCCTCAGAGCCGGGGGTGACGACCGGGTGATGGCCAACTGGTTACCCATGGCCCTCACCGGTGTCCCGCGCGCGTGGCTCCTCCACCTGCCGACGGCCTTTGTCACCTCCTGGGAGGAGCTGTGTGACCTCTTCCTCGCCCGTTTCGCCGCACCACGCCGCCCATCGTCGCAACTCTCCTGGGTGGCTCCTAGGCACCACCCTCGAGCCATCACGTCAAGCCGTTCACCCGCCAGATCAGCACCGCCTCCAAGCACCGAGAAGCCCCCCCGGGTTGGGTGGCACCCGAGGCCGATCTAACCTTCGACTCGGAGGACCACCCTTTCAACCCCATTGGTTCGGGCGCGCTCCCGATGCTGTGCACCCCCACCATCTGCCAAGTGGCCGTCACCAGGACCCTCATCGACGGTGGTGCCGGCCTCAACGTGCTCTCGGTGGAGGCCTTCAGCCTCCTCCACATACCGCTAGAGCGGCTCCAACCCAGCAGGCCTTTCTTGGGCGTTGGAGCCGGTTCCACCGCCTCCTTGGAACAGATCCGCCTCCCAGTGACCTTCGGCACCCACGACATCTTCCGCACGGAGCTGATCGACTTCGACATCGCCCCCATTGGCCTCCCCTACAATGCCATCCTCAGCTATCCGGCCTTGGCTCGATTCATGGCAGCAACTCACCCGGCGCACAACCTCATGAAGATGCCTGGGAGCGCCGACGTCCTCACCGTGTCAGGAGACACAAGGGATGCGCTGCAGGTACTCCAGCTTGTTTTCAGGGCGGCCGCGGTGGCACAGCCCACTAGCACCGATGCCCTTGAGCCCAAGGGGGCTGCACCGGCTAAAAAGAAGCAACTATTCACCCAAGACAAGGCGGAAACCAAGCAGGTACCAGTCGACGAGGACGGGTCCACTGGCGCCACCTTCACCATAGGGGCCAACCTCGAGCCCGAGCAGGAGGAGGCCCTGGTAAGGTTCCTGCGTGCGAACAAGAAGGTGTTCGCATGGGAACCTGATCAGTTAGCTGGGGTCCCAAGAAAAGTGATTGAGCATCACCTCAACGTGTGCCCCAATGTGTGCCCCGTGAATCAGAAGGCGAGGCGGCAGTCCACTGAGAAACAGGCTTTCATCGTTCAAGAGACCTGGAAGCTAGAGGCGGCAGGAGTTATCCGCAAGGTTTGCTACCCTGATTGGCTGGCTAATCCGGTCGTTGTGCCAAAAAAGAGAGGAAAGGAGCGCATGTGTGTTGACTTCACCAACATCAACAAGGCCTGCCCCCAGGATCCATTTCCGCTCCCCCGCATTGACCAGATAGTCGACTCCACTGCAGAGTGTGACCTATTGTGCTTCCTAGATGCCTTCTCGGGCTATCACCAGATCAAGATGGCGGTAGAAGACGTGGAGAAGACGGCTTTCCTGACCCCGTGTGGAGTGTACTGCTATACGTGCATGCCATTTGGGTTGCGCAATGCAGGCGCGACCTTTCAGCGGCTGATGCACATCGCCTTAGGCCGGCAGCTCGGGAGGAACGCTGAAGCTTACGTCGATGACATTGTGGTGAAGTCTCGTGAGGCAAGAACCCTGATACAGGACCTGGAAGAAACCTTTGCGAGCCTCAACGAAGTGGACCTACGGCTCAACCCGGAGAAGTGCGTGTTTGGAGTCCCCTCGGGCAAGCTCCTGGGTTTCCTCGTGTCCCACAGGGGCATCGAGGCCAACCCGGAGAAGGTCAAGGCAGTCGAAGACATGAGCCCGCCAAGGACCCTCAGAGAAATGCAGAAGCTCACCGGGCGTGTAACTGCGCTGGGGCGCTTCATCTCCAAGCTAGGGGAACGAGCGCTGCCCTTCTTCAAGCTAATGAAGAAAAAGGGCCCCTTCGAATGGACTGAAGAGGCTGACAAGGCATTCCAAGACCTCAAGAGGTACCTTACCAGCCCACCAGCGATGGTAGCTCCGCGTCCTCGGGAGCCCCTAGTGCTCTACCTTGCGGCCACCCCCTACTCGGCTAGCGCAGCCCTAGTGGCGGTCAGGGAGGAGCGCCGTGCCAAGGCCGCATTGACCATCCGAACTGAAGCAAAGCAGACCGGGAGGGCCTCGCTAAGGCCGCAACCACAGCCAGAAAGGAACAGCCGCAGCAGGAGAACGCACCCGAAGCAGGAGAGGCCTCTTCAGGCGACCAAGCACTGGGGGATCCGTCGTCTCAAGAGACGCCTCGACCTCTGGAGGACGCAAGCTGCGCCAGCACCCTCAACCTCGTCGAGCATCTCGTATACTTCGTCAGCACGGTGCTACGGGACAAGGGCACGGTACCCTATGCCTCAAAAACTCCTCCTCGCGCTACTAGTGGCCTCACGCAAGCTGCGCCACTACTTCCAAGGCCATCCCATCAATGTCGTCTCAGCATACCCCTTGGAAAGAGTACTCAGGAGCCCCAACTCAGCTGGGAGGGTCGCTGAATGGAACATTGAACTACAGACATTTCAGCTAGAATTCAGTACGACCAGAGTCATCAACGGAGCCGCACTTGCGGATTTCGTGGCAGAATGGGCAGAAGCGCCGGGTCTCGAGGCAGGCGAAGACCGATCACTTCCCCCGGGAAGTGAAGCACCGGACGGCTGGGTCATGTACTTCGATGGGGCGTTCTCTCGGCACGGTGCGGGAGCTGGCGCAGTGCTCATATCCCCTACCCAGGACAAACTCTACTACACCGTACAACTCTGCTTCCAGCATGGAGAAAAGGTCTCCAACAACATAGCGGAGTACGAAGGCCTAATAGCAGGCCTGAAGGCCGTAATTGCCTTAGGGGTAAAGCGCCTCATCATCAAGGGCGATTCGCAGCTCCTCGTCAACTTCTCCAACAAGATATACGAGCCAAAGGACGAGCACATGGAAGCCTACCTCGATGAGGTTCGCAAGATGGAGAAACAGTTCTGCGGGCTGGAGTTGCAACACGTGCTTGTTGGAAATATGCCCTAGAGGCAATAATAAAATGGTTATTATTATATTTCCTTGTTCATGATAATTGTCTATTGTTCATGCTATAATTGTGTTATCCGGAAATCGTAATACATGTGCGAATACATAGACCACAACACGTCCCTAGTGAGCCTCTAGTTGACTAGCTCGTTGATCAAAAGATAGTCATGGTTTCCTGACTATGGACATTGGATGTCATTGATAACGGGATCACATCATTAGGAGAATGATGTGATGGACAAGACCCAATCCTAAGCATAGCTTAAAGATCGTATAGTTCGTTTGCTATAGCTTTTCCAAATGGCAAGTGTCATTTCCTTAGACCATGAGATTGTGCAACTTCCGGATACCGTAGGAGTGCTTTGGGTGTACCAAACGTCACAACGTAACTGGGTGACTATAAAGGTGCACTACGGGTATCTCCGAAAGTGTCTGTTGGGTTGGCACGAATTGAGATTGGGATTTGTCACTCCGTATGACGGAGAGGTATCTCTGGGCCCACTCGGTAATGCATCATCATAATGAGCTCAATGTGACCAAGTGGTTGATACGGGATCATGCATTACGGTACGAGTAAAGTGACTTGCCGGTAACGAGATTGAACAAGGTATTGGGATACCGACGATCGAGTCTCGGGCAAGTAACGTACCGATTGACAAAGGGAATTGTATACGGGATTGATTTAATCCTCGACATCGTGGTTCATCCGATGAGATCATCGAGGAGCATGTGGGAGCCAACATGGGTATCCAGATCCCGCTGTTCGTTATTGACCGAAGAGTTGTCTCGGTCATGTTTGCGTGTCTCCCGAACCCGTAGGGTCTACACACTTAAGGTTCGGCGACGCTAGGGTTGTTGAGATATTAGTATACGGTAACCCGAAAATTGCTCGGAGTCCCGGATGAGATCCCAGACGTCACAAGGAGTTCCAGAATGGTCCGGAGGTGAAGATTTATATATAGGAAGTCAAGTTTCGGCCATCGGGAAAGTTTCGGGGGTAATCGGTATTGTGCCGGGACCACCGGAAGGGTCCCGGGGGTCCACCAGGTGGGGCCACCTATCCCGGAGGGCCCATGGGCTGAAGTGGGAGGGGAACCAGCCCCTAGTTGAATGGTGCGCCTACCCTTGGGCCTCCCCCTGCGCCTAGGGTTGGAAACCCTAGGGGTGGGGGCGCCCCACTTTGCTTGGGGGGCACTCCACCCCCTTGGCCGCCGCCCCCCCTTGGAGATTGCATCTCCTAGGGCCGGTGCCCCCCTGGGGTCCTATATATAGTGGGGGGAGAGAGGGCAGCCGACCCTAGCCCCTGGCGCCTCCCTCTCCCTCCCGTGACACTTCTTCCTCTCCCTGAGCTTGGCGAAGCCCTGCCGAGATCACCGTTTCTTCCACCACCACGCCGTCGTGCTGCTGGATCTCCATCAACCTCTCCTTCCCCCTTGCTGGATAAAGTTGGAGGAGATGTCTTCCCAACCGTACGTGTGTTGAACACGGAGGTGTCGTCCGTTCGGCGCTAGGTCATCGGTGATTTGGATCACGACGAGTACGACTCCATCAACCCCGTTCTCTTGAACGCTTCCGCTCGCGATCTACAAGGGTATGTAGATGCACTCCCCTCTCCCTCATTTCTATATGACTCCATAGATTGATCTTGGTGATGCGTAAAATTTTTTAAAATTCTGCTACGTTCCCCATCAGTGGCATCATGAGCTAGGTCTATCCGTAGTTTCTATGCACGAGTAGAACACAAAGTAGTTGTGGGCGTCGATATTGTCAATTTGCTTGTCGTTACTAGTCTTATCTTTATTCGGCGGCATCGTGGGATGAAGCGGCCCGGACCGACCTTACACGTACGCTTACGTGAGACTGGTTCCACCGATTGACATGCACTAGTTGCATAAGGTGGCTGGCGGGTGTCTGTCTCTCCCACTTTAGTCGGATCGGATTTGATGAAAAGGGTCCTTATGAAGGGTAAATAGAAATTGGCATATCACGTTGTGGTTTTGGCGTAGGTAAGAAACGTTCTTGCTAGAAACCTATAGCAGCCACGTAAAAACTTGCAACAACAATTAGAGGACGTCTAACTTGTTTTTGCAGCATGTGCCGTGTGATGTGATATGGCCAAAAGGATGTGATGAATGACATATGTGATGTATGAGATTGATCATGTTCTTGTAATAGGAATCACGACTTTCATGTCGATGAGTATGACAACCGGCATGAGCCATAGGAGTTGTCTTAATTTATTTATGACCTGCGTGTCAACATAAACGTCATGTAATTACTTTACTTTATTGCTAAAGCGTTAGCCATAGTAGTAGAAGTAATAGATGATGAGACAACTTCAAGAAGGCACGATGATGGAGATCATGGTGTCATGCCGGTGACAACGATGATCATGGAGCCTCGAAGATGGAGATCAAAAGGAGCAAATGATATTGGCCATATCATGTCACTATTTGATTGCATGTGATGTTTATCATGTTTTACATCTTATTTGCTTAGAACGACGGTAGCTTAAATAAGATGATCCCTCGTAATAATTTCAAGAAAGTGTTCCCCCTAACTGTGCACCGTTGCGAAGGTTGATTGTTTCGAAGCACCACATGATGATCGGGTGTGATAGATTCTAACGTTCGAATACAACGGGTGTAAGCCAGATTTACACACGCAATACACTTAGGTTGACTTGACGAGCCTAGCATGTACAGACATGGCCTCGGAACACGAAAGACCGAAAGGTCGAGCATGAGTCATATAGAAGATACGATCAACATGAAGATGTTCACCGATGTTGACTAGTCCGTCTCACGTGATGATCGGACACGGCCTAGTTGACTCGGATCATGTTTCACTTAGATGACTAGAGGGATGTCTATCTGAGTGGGAGTTCATTGAATAATTTGATTAGATGAACTTAACTATCATGAACTTAGTCTAAAATCTTTAGACTATGTCTTGTAGATCAAATGGCCCACGCTAATGTTTCCCTCAAATTCAACGCGTTTCTAGAGAAAACCAAGCTGAAAGATGATGGCAGCAACTATACGGACTGGGTCCAGAACCTGAGGATAATCCTCATAGCTGCCAAGAAAGATTGTGTCCTAGAAGCACCGCTAGGTGACGCACCCATCCTAGAGAACCAAGATGTTATGAACGCTTGGCAGTCACGTGCTGATGATTACTCCCTCGTTCAGTGCGGCATGCTTTACAGCTTAGAACCGGGGCTCCAAAAGCGTTTTGAGCGACACGGAGCATATGAGATGTTCAAAGAGCTGAAAATGGTTTTCCAAGCTCATGCCCGGGTCGAGAGATATGAAGTCTCCGACAAGTTCTTCAGTTGTAAGATGGAGGAAAACAGTTCTGTCATTGAGCACATACTCAAAATGTCTGGGTTGCATAACCGCTTGACTGAGCTGGGAGTTAATCTCCCGGATGACGCGGTCATTGACAGAATCCTTCAGTTGCTTCCACCGAGCTACAAGAGCTTTGTGATGAACTTCAATATGCAAGGGATGGAAAAGACCATTCCTGAGGTATATTCAATGCTGAAATCAGTGGAGGTGGAAATCAAAAAGGAACATCAAGTGTTGATGGTGAATAAAACCACTAAGTTCAAGAAAGGCAAGGGTAAAAAGAACTTCAAGAAGGATGGCAAGGTAGTTGCCACGCCCGGTAAGCAAGCTGCCGGGAAGAAGTTAAAGAATGGACCCAAGCCTGAGACTGAGTGTTTTTATTGCAAGGGAAGTGGTCACTAGAAGCGGAACTGCCCGAAATACTTAGCGGGCAAGAAGGCCGGCAACACTAAAGGTATATGTGATATACATGTAATTGATGTGTACCTTACCAGTACTCGTAGTAGCTCCTGGGTATTTGATACCGGTGCGGTTGCTCACATTTGTAACTCAAAGCAGGAGCTGCGGAATAAGCGGAGACTGGCGAAGGACGAGGTGACGATGCGTGTCGGGAATGGTTCCAAGGTCGATGTGATCACTGTCGGCACGCTACCTCTACATTTACCTACGGGATTAGTTTTAAACCTCAATAATTGTTATTTAGTGCCAGCTTTGAGCATGAACATTGTATCAGGATCTCGTTTAATTCGAGATGGCTACTCATTTAAATCCGAGAATAATGGTTGTTCTATTTATATGAGAGATATGTTTTATGGTCATGCTCCGCTGGTGAATGGTTTATTCTTAATGAATCTCGAGTGTAATGTTACACATATTCATAGTGTGAATACCAAAAGATGTAAGGTTGATAATGATAGTCCCACATACTTGTGGCACTGCCGCCTTGGTCACATAGGTGTCAAACGCATGAAGAAGCTCCATGCAGAAGGACTTTTGGAGTCTCTTGATTACAAATCATTTGACACGTGCAAACCATGCCTCATGGGTAAAATGACCAAGACTCCGTTCTCAGGAACAATGGAGCGAGCAACCAAATTATTGGAAATCATACATACTGATGTGTGCGGTCCAATGAGTGTTGAGGCTCGCGGTGGCTATCATTATGTTCTCACCCTCACTGATGACTTGAGTAGATATGGGTATGTCTACTTAATGAAACACAAGTCTGAGACCTTTGAGAAGTTCAAGGAATTTCAGAGTGAGGTTGAGAATCAACGTGACAGAAAAATCAAGTTCTTGTGATCAGATCGTGGGGGAGAATACTTGAGTCACAAATTTGGCACACACTTAAGGAAATGTGGAATAGTTTCACAACTCACGTCGCCTGGAACACCTCAGCATAATGGTGTGTCTGAACGTTGTAATCGCACTCTATTGGATATGGTGCGATCTATGATGTCTCTTACCGATCTACCAGTGTCATTTTGGGGCTATGCTTTAGAGACTGCCGCATTCACTTTAAATAGGGCTCCGTCGAAATCCGTTGAGACGACACCGTATGAATTATGATTTGGGAAGAAACCTAAGCTGTCGTTTCTAAAAGTTTGGGGATGCGATGCTTATGTCAAGAAACTTCAACCTGAAAAGCTCGAATCCAAATCGGAAAAATGCGTCTTCATAGGATACCCTAAAGAAACTATTGGGTATACCTTCTACCTCAGATCTGAAGGCAAGATCTTTGTTGCCAAGAATGGATCCTTTCTAGAGAAAGAGTTTCTCTCGAAATAAGTAAGTGGGAGGAAAGTAGAACTTGATGAAGTATTGCCTCTTGAACCGGAGAGTGGCGCGGCTCAGGAAATTGTTCCTGAGGTGCCTGCACCGACTAGAGAGGAAGTTGATGATGATGATCATGAAACTTCAGATCAAGTTGCTACCGAACTTCGTAGGTCCACAAGGACACGTTCCGCACTAGAGTGGTACAGCAACCCTGTCTTGGAAATCATGTTGTTAGACAACGGTGAACCTTCGAACTATGAGGAAGCGATGGCAGGCCCAGATTCCGACAAATGGCTGGAAGCCATGAAATCCGAGATAGGATCCATGTATGAAAACGAAGTATGGACTTTGACTGACTTGCCCGATGATCGGCGAGCCATAGAAAATAAATGGATCTTTAAGAAGAAGACAGACGCGGATGGTAATGTAACCATCTATAAAGTTCGGCTTGTCGCTAAGGGTTATCGACAAGTTCAAGGAGTTGACTATGATGAGACTTTCTCACCCATAGCGAAGCTGAAGTCCGTCCGAATCATGTTAGCAATTGCCGCATTCTATGATTATGAGATATGGCAAATGGACGTCAAAACGGCATTCCTTAATGGTTTCCTTAAGGAAGAATTGTATATGATGCAGCCGGAAGGTTTTGTCGATCCTAAGAATGCTGACAAGGTGTGCAAGCTCCAATGCTCGATCTATGGGCTGGTGCAAGCATCTCGGAGTTGGAACATTTGTTTTGATGAGATGATCAAAGCGTTTGGGTTTACGCAGACTTATGGAGAAGCCTGCATTTACAAGAAAGTGAGTGGGAGCTGTGTAGCATTTCTCATATTGTATGTGGATGACATACTGTTGATGGGAAATGATATAGAATTCTTGGAAAGCATAAAGGCCTACTTGAACAAGTGTTTTTCAATGAAGGATCTTGGAGAAGCTGCTTACATATTAGGCATCAAGATCTATAGAGATAGATCAAGACACCTCATTGGTCTTTCACAGAGTACGTACCTTGACAAGATATTGAAGAAGTTCAATGTGGATCAGTCAAAGAAGGGGTTATTGCCTGTATTGCAAGGTACGAGATTGAGCACGGCTCAATGCCCGACCACGGCAGAAGATAGATAAAAGATGAGTGTCGTCCCCTATGCCTCGGCCATAGGGTCTATCATGTATGCTATGCTGTGTACCAGACCTCATGTAAACCTTGCCGTAAGTTTGGTAGGAAGGTACGAAAGTAATCCCAGCATGGAACACTGGACAGTGGTCAAGAATATCCTGAAGTACCTGAAGAGGACTAAGGATATGTTCCTCGTTTATGGAGGTGACGAAGAGCTCATCATAAAGGGTTAAGTCGATGCTAGCTTCGACATAGATCTGGATGACTCCAAGTCACAAACCGGATACGTGTATATTTTGAATGGTGGGGCAGTAAGCCGGTGCAGTTGCAAGCAAAGCATTGTGGCGGGATCTACATGTGAAGCGGAGTACATGATAGCCTCGGAGGCAGCACAAGAAGCAATCTGGGTGAAGGAGTTCATTACCGACCTAGGAGTCATACCCAATGCGTCGGGCCCGATGACTCTCTTCTGTGACAACACTGGAGCTATTGCCCTTGCCAAGGAGCCCATGTTTCATAGGAAGACCAGGCATATCAAGGGTCGCTTCAACTCCATTCGTGAAAGTGTTCAGAATGGAGACATAAATATTTGTAAAGTACATACGAACCTGAATGTGGCAGATCCGTTGACTAAACCTCTCCCTAGAGCAAAACATGATCAACACCAGAACTGCATGGGTGTTCGATTCATCACAATGTAACTAGGTTATTGACTCTAGTGCAAGTGGGAGACTGTTGGAACTATGCCCTAGAGGCAATAATAAAATGGTTATTATTATATTTCCTTGTTCATGATAATTGTCTATTGTTCATGCTATAATTGTGTTATCCGGAAATCGTAATACATGTGTGAATACATAGACCACAACACGTCCCTAGTGAGCCTCTAGTTGACTAGCTCGTTGATCAAAAGATATTCATGGTTTCCTGACTATGGACATTGGATGTCATTGATAACGGGATCACATCATTAGGAGAATGATGTGATGGACAAGACCCAATCCTAAGCATAGCTTAAAGATCGTGTAGTTCGTTTGCTATAGCTTTTCCAAATGTCAAGTATCATTTCCTTAGACCATGAGATTGTGCAACTCCCGGATACCGTAGGAGTGCTTTGGGTGTACCAAACGTCACAACGTAACAGGGTGACTATAAAGGTGCACTACGGGTATCTCCGAAAGTGTCTGTTGGGTTGGCACGAATCGAGACTGGGATTTGTCACTCCGTATGACGGAGAGGTATCTCTGGGCCCACTCGGTAATGCATCATCATAATGAGCTCAATGTGACCAAGTGGTTGATACGGGATCATGCATTACGGTACGAGTAAAGTGACTTGCCGGTAATGAGATTGAACAAGGTATTGGGATACCGACGATCGAGTCTCGGGCAAGTAACGTACCGATTGACAAAGGGAATTGTATACGGGATTGATTGAATCCTCGACATCGTGGTTCACCCGATGAGATCATCGAGGAGCATGTGGGAGCCAACATGGGTATCCAGATCCCGCTGTTCGTTATTGACCGAAGAGTTGTCTCGGTCATGTTTGCGTGTCTCCCGAACCCGTAGGGTCTACACACTTAAGGTTCAGTGACGCTAGGGTTGATGAGATATTAGTATATGGTAACCCGAAAATTGTTCGGAGTCCCGGATGAGATCCCGAACGTCACGAGGAGTTCCGAAATGGTCCGGAGGTGAAGATTTATATATAGGAAGTCAAGTTTCGGCCATCGGGAAAGTTTCGGGGGTAATCGGTATTGTACCGGGACCACCGGAAGGGTCCCGGGGGTCCACCGGGTATCACGGAGGGCCCATGGGCTGAAGTGGGAGGGGAACCAGCCCCTAGTGGGCTGGTGCGCCCCCCCCCTTGGGCCTCCCCCTGCGCCTAGGGTTGGAAACCCTAGGGGTGGGGGCGCCCCACTTGGCTTGGGGGGCACTCCACCCCCTTGGCCGCCACCCCCCCTTGGAGATTGCATCTCCTAGGGCCGGCCCCCTGGGGTCCTATATATAGTGGGGGGAGGGAGGGCAGCCGACCCTAGCCCCTGGCGCCTCCCTCTCCCTCCCGTGACACTTCTTCCTCTCCCTGAGCTTGGCGAAGCCCTGGCGAGATCACTGTTGCTTCCACCACCACGCCATCGTGCTGCTGGATCTCCATCAACCTCTCCTTCCCCCTTGCTGGATCAAGTTGGAGGAGACGTCTTCCCAACCGTACATGTGTTGAATGCGGAGGTGCCGTCCGTTCGGTGCCAGGTCATCGGTGATTTGGATCACGACGAGTATGACTCCATCAACCCTGTTCTCTTGAACGCTTCCGCTCACGATCTACAAGGGTATGTAGATGCACTCCCCTCTCCCTCGTTGCTAGATGACTCCATAGATTGATCTTGGTGATGCGTAGAAAATTTTAAAATTCTGCTACGTTCCCCATCAGTGCCCCGGGGCACCAATCAGGAAGCTGATGACATTGCCAAGAGGGCATCTCGGCGGCTGCCTCAGGAGCCTGGCGTCTTCGAGGAGCGGCTCTTCAAACCCTCGGTGGTGCCGTCACTGTCGAGCACGACGCAACCAAGGGAGGAGCTCCCTCAGCCGCCTGCCTCAGGAGCCCCGGTCTGCGGCCCGGCCTCAGGGGCACGCCTGCTCCTGGCATTAGAGCCTCAGGAAGGGTGTTGGATCCCTGAGCTCAAGAACTACCTGATGCAAGGGACTCTGCCGGAGAACGAGGAGGAAGCGGAGCGTGTGGCGCGGCAGGCCACAGCTTATTGCATCAAGGATGGAGAGCTCTACAGGAAACGGCCAAATGATGTGTCCCTATGTTGCATCTCCCGAGAGCAAGGGAAGGAGCTATTGGCGGACATACACGGCGGAGACTGCGGGCACCACTCATTGTCACGAACCCTCGTCGGCAAGGCGTTCCGTAGTGGATTCTACTGGCCCACAGCGCTCATCGACGCCATTGAGCTGGTGAAGGCTTGTGAGGCCTACCAGTTTCACGCTAAGCAGATCCATCAGCCTGCGGGGGGGTCTACAGACTATACCCCTCTCATGGCCGTTCGCAGTTTGGGGGCTGGACATTCTGGGCCCGTTTCCTCGGGCGCCAGGGGGCTATCGCTACCTCTACATCGTTGTGGACAAGTTCACCAAGTGGGCTGAGGTGGAAGCCGTCCGCACAATCCCGGCAGGCTTCGCGGTCAAGTTCATCAAGGGCCTCATGAGCCGATTTGGGGTGCCCAACCGCATCATCACCGACAACGGTTCGCAATTCACCAGTAATCTCTTCAAAACATGTTGTGCTAACCTTGGAACGCAGATATGCTACGCTTCGGTAGCACACCCCCGGAGCAACGGCCAGGCCGAGGGGCCTCAAAGCTAGGACCTTTAAGAAGAAGCTGGAGGCCTGTGGCAGGAGCTGGTACGACGAGCTCCAGTCCGTGCTGTGGTCAATCCGCACAACTGAGACCAAGCCAACTGGCGAGACCCCGTTCTTCCTCGTCTACGGAGCAGAGGTTGTTCTCCCTCACGAGGTCAGGCGTCGCTCCACATGGGTCCTGGCGTTCGACGAGACGCAGCAGGATGCCATGCGGGGGATGGATCTCGTGCTGGGGGAGGAACGCCGCCGAGAAGCCGCGCTGCGAGCGGCAAGGTATCAACAGGCGCTGCGACGATACCACTACCGCAACATCCGCCCCAGAACTCTTGAGGTAGGGATCTCGTACTCATACGGGTTCTCTCCAGGGAGGGGCTGCACAAGCTCTCTCCCATGTGGGAGGCCCCATTCAAGGTTGTTCATGTCTCCAGGCCTGGCTCCGCGCGCTTGGAGACCACGGAGAGGGTACCCATCCAGAATGCGTGGAACATTCAACATCTCCGGAGGTTCTATCCCTGAGCGAAGCCTAGCACCTAGGAAAGGCCCGGTGCGTGTGAAGAAGGAAAATGCCTGTGAAGCTGTCGTGTTTTGGGAAAGGCCCGGTGCCTGCGAAGAAGGCAAATGCCTGTGAAGCTGCCATGTTTTGGGAAAGGCCCGGTGCTAGTGAAGAAGGCAAATGCCTGTGAAGCTGCTGTGTTTTGGGAAAAGGCCCGGTGCCTGTGAAGAAGGCCAATGCCTGTGAAGCTGCCACATTTCGGGAAAGTCTCGGTGCCTGTGAAGAAGGCCAATGCCTGTGAAGCTCACCGCCCGTGACACTCTCACGTAATAATGAGTGGGGCTGTACACGCCCCGGAGTCTCCGGAGTGCCGCCCTCCGGCCTCGGGGGCTCCCGCCCACGCCCAGTGGCATCACTTAGCTCTGCGCTGGTGAGAAGACATCGAAGACTAGAATAGGTGCCGGACACGGCTTTTTCATTTGCTTTTGCAGTTGGCTTGTTTATTCCCGTTTGATGTTTTATTGAAGTTGTTGACGTTCCTGGCTTGTGACTCTTTGTCTTTTTCACTCGCTTGCCTCGTTTTCTCTCGCCCAAGTCTCGCGGGGGAGGTTCGCGGGCGCCCTCGCGAGTGTTTTCTGCCCCGGTCATTTGGAGCTTTCCTATCCGAGTCCTCTGCAGGAGCACCCCTCCCAGTCCATGCCTCACGGGAATCGTGACATGAGCGCAGGACCTGGGCCGATCACCCCCACAACCAAGATCGAAAGTTACCCCTCCTACTAATCCTTGCAGGGCACAAAGCGCATGGCGAGGCCACGGCCTCGGGAGGCAAGGACCGCGTCATGCCCCACCGAGCTAAAATATTTCCCGCACATGGGTGCACGGCACGGGAACACAGCGCAGAAATAGCGGAAGCAGCATGATAGTTAACAGCAGCAGTTCTAACACGCCCCCGTGGGGCCCTATACTACCTTCTATTTCTGCGCAGGAAAAGAAGGAAAACAAAATGGGCGCGATTCGCGCCTGCACCGACCCACAGCGAAGGTTCGAGCTGCTCCTGGGGCTCAGGCGGATCCCTCCTCTCGCTTCGCCGAGGAGCAATGGCAGGCTGGCCCGCTACATTCACCCAGGCGGGTGCGACGGCGCGGGGGCTGGTCGCCGCCACCGCTGGAGGAGCTGCTGCCTGAGAGGGAGTCGCCGAAGCTCAGTGAACCCCGAGCACCGCCGCCTGTACGCCTGTCGCCGCCTTCATCCTGGTCGGTACCGGGGCTGGGCAGGCGGCCGCGGTCATCGTCTTTGGGGCAGCACCCAGCACGGCGACCGTCTTCCCCGAACACCCTCACGTAGAGGGTGGCGTCGCCATCGAACTTGAAGTGCAAGGTGCACCACCGGCCCAGGCCGCGCGCGCGGGCAAACGTTTGCCAGCCGCGGGTGAGGGCCCCATTCCCAGAAACGGAGACCTCCAGCGAAGCCCAGGAGGCCCTGCTGCAGCAGCCGTCTGCCTAGATCCAGAAGTCGCACCGGACGCTTGCCGGCAGATCACCTACGAAGAAATGGGGGAGCTGGAGCCGGGTGCTGGTTGGGTCCGCTGACCACACGACGAACTCCGACAGCACCTCCGCAGAGCGAAAGCATGGCCTAGGGGGGCGTGCAGCCACGGCATGCCCCCATCGGCGGCCGGGCGCTCACCACCGCGCAGGGAACCGCCTCCATGGCCGCGGGAAGCCACTACGGGGACCGTGGAATGCTTGCGAGGGCGGCCTCGGCTGCGCTTGGTCGGGGGGAGTCAGGCCCTGCCTGGCGGGCCTTTCCTTTCTCCACGGCCGAGAATCTCTTTGGAGCCATAGGAACGGTGAGTAGCCAAGAAGAAGAAAAGGAGCAACAAGAAGGGATGGGCTGAAGGGGCTCACGCAGCCCCGTACTTATAGCCGGAGGAGGCCAACCACCGAGCACCACGATCGCAGGTAATCATGACCAGATTTCTCTGCCTGCAGGGACTTGCCAAGTCGTGCGGTCACCAAGGCATCATGGGGAAGCGCATACGCCCACGTCCAATCAGTCGCCACACGACGCCCAAGACCACAGGCTATTAGGGCCCGCGGCGCTTCGCGCTCGCCCGTCCACTTCTCGGCTAGGCCAAGCCCGGGCGCGCCTTTGGCCCGGGGGCTACTGTCGGCATTCTGGGAATGAGGCTCCCCAGACTTGCCTGCCTGCGGCCTGCGGCGTGCCTCAAGTGGGGGCCCAGCACGGCCCATCATCATCAGCTCAAGCTTAAGACCCTCGCGAGGGGCCAAGCCTCACGGGGCGGACGACCGGAAGCTTCCTCAGAGGCAGCCTCATCAGGCAGGCTCGCGTGGAGGCGGAGAGATCAAGGCAGGGGCACCTCGCGAGGAGCCCATGACGATCGAGACCAGGCGGGCGCCTGCCTGCGTAGTGTCCTTGTTTCCCCTTTGGTGCAAAGGGGCAAGCACAGGCCAAGGCATCGGGCAAAGGTTACCATTCAGGTGCAACGAGACCAAGACCAACATAGTGGCAGGACGGAGGTCACCGTGGAGCCCAAGACAGCGTCATCACCAGTGCTTTTGGCAGCCGAAGACCACCTTTGGTCAGGATAACTTGTACTAGATGTTCCCCTTCAAAACGGCCAATTGTTGGCGCCCTTCCCGCTCATTATTTGGGGAGAGGCCCAGGACCTCTATAAATAGAGCTAGCCACCACAGAGTAGGGGGACATCAAGAGATCTGATAGAGCCCTAGCAGAGAGAGAGAGAGAGGCGACTGAACTCACCCAAGCAGTTCATCGCACCAGCTCAAGAACACCTCTCGCGAGGCTGTTCTTCCCTTGTACTGTTCATCATCATCCCCTGAGGCAATCCACCACACCACACACTGGAGTAGGGTACTACAACACAACGGTGGCCCGAACCAGTATAAACCTCGTGTCCCTTGTGTTGTTCATTGTTTCCAGCTTAGATCACCCGAGGAGATTAGACGTAGATCGGTAGGGGAGAGATCTCCGCGCGCACCCCAGTGTTTGAACCACAAGGGTCTGCCGGAACCCGAAATACGATAGAAGATGCTCGCCTTGATGCACCAATGACGATGACTGCTTCGAGATTGCACAATCAGAGGTGGTAGATATGGGTAGGAACAATCGTCCGAGAAGTACAACATGGTTCCACTTCGAGACAGCGACGAGAAAATCTAAAAAAAACTTGTCTTTGATTTTATCTGAGAGAGGGCAATGTGCATCGAATAGGGCACCTAGGGAGGATTTTTGGACCTGGGACCAGCACACACCCCCAGGTCCCTAACTTTGGCCCATAGTTCCTTTTGGTCCAAAAATGCATCTTGCCCTTTTTTACTTTTCTTTCTCTACTTTTGGAAATTGATTTTATTTGAAAAAAGAAGTGTCCCCCCCTCGAGCGGCATTTCAATAATCATTCCAGCAGTTCTTTGCAATATTAGATTCACTAAATTATACCTTTTAGACCTTACAATTCCATAATCCCAAGAATCAACTAGAAATTTTGGAATTTGTAGTCGTCTATTCGCCCTCTAGTTGATGTCTTGGATTCTTTACTCTGAGTATTGTGAGCCAAGCCTCTAAGCTATGTGTGTTGGGGAACGTAGTAATTCAAAAAAATTCCTATGATCACGCAAGATCTAACTAGGATATGCATAGCAACGAGAGTGGAGAGTGTGTCCACGTACCCTTGTAGACCGAAACCGGAAGCGTTTAGTAATGCGATTGATGTAGTGGAATGTCTTCACGATCCAAGTACCGAATGTACAGCACCTCCGTGTTCAGCACATGTTCAGCACGATGATGTCCCTCGATCTCTTGATCCAGTTGAGAACGAGGGAGAGTTCCTTTAGCATGATGGTGTGGCGACGGTGATGATGAAGTTACCGGCGTAGGGCTTCACCTAAGCACTACGACGATATGACCGAGGTGTTGAACTATAGAGGGGGCATCGCACACGGCTAAGAGATTGTCTGTTGTGCCTTTGGGGTGCCCCTGTACACGCATATAAAGGAGGGGGAGAGGGGCCGGCGGCCTGGAGGGGCGCGCCATGGGGGGGTCCTACTTGGACTCCTAGTCCAAGTAGGATTCGCCCCCCCCCCTTTCCTTTCTTCCACCGGAGGGAATAGGAAGGAGAGGGAGAGGGAAAGGGAAGGGGGGCGCCGCCCCCTCCTCCTTGTCCTATTCGGACTCCCAAGGAGGGGGGCACGCGGCCACCCCCTGAGGGCTTCCCTCTCTCTATCCCTTAGGCCCATGTCGGCCCAATACTTCCCCGGGGGGTTCCGGCAACCGCTCGGTACTCCGGAAAAATACCTAAACCATTCTGATGTCCGAATATAACGTTCCAATACATGAATCTTTACCTCTCGACCATTTTGAGACTCCTCGTCATGTCCGTGAACCCATTCGGGACTCCGAACAAACTTCGGTCATCAAATCACATAACTCATAATACAAATCGTCATCGAAGGTTAAGCGTGCGGACCCTATGGTTCCAGAACTATGTAGACATGACCGAGACACATCTCCAGTCAATAACCAATAGTGAAACATGGATGCTCATATTGGCTCCTACATATTCTTCGAAGATCTTTATCGGTCAAACCGCATAACAACATATGTCATTCCCTTTTTCATCGGTATATTACTTGCCCGAGATTCGATCGTCGGTATCCTCATACCTAGTTCAATCTCGTTACCGGCAAGTCTCTTTACTCGTTCCGTAATGCATCATCCCACAACTAAACCATTAGCTTGCAAGGCTTATAGTGATGAGCATTACCGAGAGGGCCTAGAGATACCTATCTGATACACGGAGTGACAAATCCTAATCTTGATCTATGCTAACTCAACAAACACCTTCAGAGACACCTGTAGAGCATCTTTATAATCACCCAGTTACGTTGTGATGTTTGATAGCACAAAAGGTGTTCCTCTAGTATTCGGGAGTTGCATAATCGCATAGTCAGAGGAATATGTATACGTCATGAAGTAAGCAATAGCAATAAAACTAAACAATCATAATGCTAAGCTAACGGATGGGTCTTATCCATCACATCATTCTCTAATGATGTGATCCCGTTCATCAAATGACAACACATATCTATGGTCAGGAAACTTAACCATCTTTGATTAACAAGCTAGTCAAGTATAGGCATACTAGGGACACTCTGTTTGTCTATGTATTCACACATATACTAAGTTTCCGGTTAATACAATTATAGCATGAACAATAAACATTTGTCATGATATAAGGAAATATAAATAACAACTTTATTATTGCCTCCAGGGCATATTTCCATCAGTCTCCCACTTGCACTAGAGTCAATAATCTAGATTACATAGTAAAGATTCCAACACCCATGGAGTCTTGTTGCTGGTCATGTTTTGCTCCTGAGAGAGGCTTAGTCAACGGGTCTGCAACATTCAGATCTGTATGTATCTTGCAAATCTCTAGCTATGTCTCCCTCCTAGACTTGATCTCGGATGGAATTGAAGCGTCTCTTGATGTGTTTGTTTCTCTTATGAAATCTGGATTCCTTCGCCAAGGCAATTGCTCCAGTATTGTCACAAAAGATTTTCATTGGACCTGATGCACTAGGTATTACACCTAGATCGGATATGAACTCCTTCATCCGGACTCCTTCATTTGCTGCTTCTGAAGTAGCTATGTACTCCGCTTCACACGTAGATCCTGCCACGATGCTCTGCCTGGAACTGCAACAACTGACAGCTCCACCATTCAATATAAATTCGTATCCGGTTTGTGACTTAGAGTCATCCGGATCAGTGTCAAAGCTTACATCGACGTAACCATTTACGACAAGCTCTTTGTCACCTCCATAAATGAGAAACATATCCTTAGTCCTTTTCAGGTATTTCAGGATGTTCTTGACCGATGTCCCGTGATCCACTCCTAGATTACTTTGGTACCTCCCTACTAAACTTATAGCAAGGCACACATCAAGTCTGGTACACAACATTGCATACATGATAGAACCTATGGCCGAGGCATAGGGAATGACCTTCATTTTCTCTCTATCTTCTGCAGTGGTCGGGCATTGAGTCTGACTCAACTTCACACCTTGTAACACAGGCAATAACCCTTTCTTTGACTGATCCATTTTGAACTTCTCCAAAACTTTATCAAGGTATGTGCTTTGTGAAAGTCCAATTAAGCGTCTTGATCTATCTCTATAGATCTTGATGCCCAATATATAAGCAGCTTCACCGAGGTCTTTCATTGAAAAATTCTTATTCAAGTATTATTTTATGCTATCCAGAAATTATGTATTATTTCCAATCAACAATATGTCATCCACATATAATATGAGAAATGCTACAAAGCTCCCACTAACTTTCTTGTAAATACAGGCTTCTCCAAAATTCTGTATAAAACCATATGCTTTGATCACACTATCAAAGCATATATTCCAACTCCGAGAGGCTTGCACCAGTCCATAAATGGATCGCTGGAGCTTGCACACTTTGTTAGCACCTTTAGGATCAACAAAACCTTCTGGTTGCATCATATACAACTCTTCTTTAAGATATCCATTAAGGAATGCAGTTTTGACATCCATTTGCCAAATTTCATAATCATAAAATGCAGCAATTGCTAACATGATTCGGACAGACTTAAGCATCTCTATGGGTGAGAAGGTCTCGTCATAGTGAACTCCTTGAACTTGTCGAAAACCTTTCGTAACAAGTCGAGCTTTGTAGACTGTAACATTACCGTCAGCATCAGTCTTCTTCTTGAAGATCCATTTATTCTCTATTGCTTGCCGGCCATCGGGCAAGTCAACCAAAGTCCTCAATTTGTTCTCATACATGGATCCCATCTCAGATTTCATGACCTCAAGCCATTTTGCGGAATCTGGTCTCATCATCGCTTGCTCATAGTTCATAGGTTTGTCATGGTCAAGTAACATGACCTCCAAAACAGGATTACCGTACCACTCTGGTGCGGATCATACTCTGGTTGACCTACAAGGTTCGGTAGAAACTTGATCAAAAGTTTCATGATCATCATCATTAGCTTCCTCACTAATTGGTGTAGGAATCACTGGAACTAATTTATGTGATGAACTAGTTTCCAATTCGGGAGAAGGTACAATTACCTCATCAAGTTCTACTTTCCTCCCACTCACTTCTTTTGAGAGAAACTCCATCTCTAGAAAGGATCATGTTGGCACGTGAAAGCGTCGCGCAACACCAGGATATTTGTCGTGCTTTCGTGACGATGAACAATTGCTTTACGAGCAAAGAAAGAAAGATTTTCTTGCTTTCGTGGAGAAGAACCGGACGCTTTTCAGCGCAAAACAGCAAAGATCACCAAACCCTAGGACTGCTAGAGCTTGGCAGGAAGTAGCGACAGAAAATAGACGTACGTGAAAAATTAATGTATTTGTTGATAGATCGATTGTTGGGGGTTTTCTAATTGACCATGGCCTTACATATATACAGCACACTGGACTTGGCGTATAAGACTAAAACTCTGAAGCCAAAACCAACTAGGACATGCCCTGTTTTGGTTGTTTACAACTTGCACTAGTTCTAACCATGTCACGTAGATATACTCTTGTGTCTACAAGGAAATAATAAAATACTCCGGCCACATCGCTATCACATGCAATAGTAACCATCATGTACTAAGCACACTTATCCATCTAGTCCATGCAAACTCCATACTTCAGCTTAGCATACGAGGTTGGTTAAGAGATATCCATGGCAGCAGTATGCTAGTTCAACGTATCCCTGAAATATGGTCAGCCTTATATAGATAACTGCAATATTGAAGCTATGCATCAACTGATTAGTTGGATCAACGATAAAATTAATTTGGTCCATACTAACTAGCCAAATTACATCGTCAACACATGCCCCCTGTTTTTGGTACAATTGTATTAACCAAAAATTGTAACATCCCGATTTTTATTAAATTCGGATGTTAATAGAATCATTCAATGCATATCATATTTCTTTGCATTTTGGAGTTTTTTTTAAATATTCAAATAATATTTTTCCACTCGAGAAAAACAAATGAGAGGGGATAAGATGACTTCCTCAAAATATAAAAGAGTGGGAAATTTTATTTTGAATATTATTTGAAGTTTTGGAGTTTATTGGTATTTATTTTATTTGCAAAAAGTGCATTAATTGTATTAGGAAAATATAAAAGAGTGCTGAAGTTAATGTTCATTAGGCTCTAAATATTGTATAGTTATTTTATAAATTATGTGGTGTTTTTGCAAATAAGTTTGAATTATTTGGGGCCAATTTAGTCTTCGGTTTTAAAAAAAAAACACGAACTCACCCGCCTGGACCGAAACCAGTTCGGCCCAGGGGCGCCCCGACCGGCCCAACTGGCCATTTGGCCCAAGGCCAGCGCCCGACGCCTCCCGCTCGGTCGACTGCCCGCAGCCTCTCTCGCTCGCTACCGCCGCCGCCACTGACTGGTGGGCCCCCGCTCCACCTCATCTCCCCAACCTCCCGCTTGCCCCACTCGGATGAGCTCGCCGCCACGCTCCCGCAACCGTCGGGCGAGGCCCTCGCAGATAATGCTTATCCGTGGCACCCGCATGCCCTCCCCGCGCCTATAAATGCCCCGGGCTCCCCTCTGTCGATCTCGTCGTCCCGCTTCCTCCCACGCAGCCCATAGCCGCCGCCGTTGTCGTTCGCATCTCGCCGGAGCCGCGTCACTCCGCCGAGCATTTCGTCGCCCGTAGACCACTCCAACCCTCCCTTTTCTGTAAATCTTCTTAGCCCGCCGAGGCGCATCCTTTTGACACGATTTTTGCCCCTAGGTCCCGTCGGAGCCGCCACACCGTCGACGCCGGAGCTGCCGGAGCACCGAAGGTCGCCGTCTTCACCCCGCCCCGTCCGGACACCGTCGACATACGCCGCCACTACCTTCGCGACGCCCTCGACGGGCTGCACCTCCTTGTCTTCTTCCCCGTCACCGAGGACCACCGCAGCCGCCGCCCCCTCCGTCACCGACGACGCGTCGCCGTCTTCATCGTCGCCGGCCACCACCCCCACCCGTTGTAAGCCGACGCCCCACTCCCTCCCCTTAGATCGATCACCGACGGCCCAGATTAGATTAGGTTAGTTTGTTTTTTTAGTTGAACCGGTACGCGGTTAACCGTGGGTTTTTATTCTAAAAACCGATCGGTTTCTGTATAAGTTAGCCGTCGCCGCCGTTTTTCTTAGATTGTGGCCGTACGCTTTATAAGCTACGTGGCGAACACCTTTCGGCCAGTAGGAATCTGCCACGCACCAGGGACCTGTTTGCGATAGTTTTTCTTCATTGTCTAGTCCCTTTTATCACAGATTAGTCCCTGATCTTAGATTAGCCATAACTTTTAAACCGTAGATCCAAACTCGATGAAACCAACGGCAATTTCTTCATCATGTTTAGATCTATCCAGTGGTATCCTCTTTGCAAAATTTTGGAAGATTCAAATTTGAATTTATTCAGATTTCAATTCAAACTTCAAATGGCCATATCTCCCAAATCGAAGCTCCGATTAAGTTGTTTCTTTTTGCATTCTGTCACGTAGCCAAACCCTATCACCTGGACCTCTGTCACAGTAATTTTCACACACTAGAATCTGCACTTTAGTATTTTTATTAGTATGCACTATAGCTCACGTCACTTTTTGAACCATAGGCCTATGTTGTTTTGCACTTAGAATATTTTTGTGGTAGCTTAGTGTGTTGTATGTTCATTTGGTTTTTCCGAGACTTTTTGCTGTGCATGTTCTTTTGGTTCTCTGGAATGTTTGCTTATGTTTGTTTACCTTCTTTGCGATAGATTGCCCGGAGTGCGAAGCAGAATATTATTAGTCTTTAGAGTTCAACCAGCAGTACCAAGGCAAGTTGCATCTTGATCATGTTTCCATTACCTATGTTTTTATTATGCACTTAGTTCTTTGCGATAGGACCTCATGGTAGGAATTAATGTCGTATGACTATGCTTTTCACCTAGTAGTTCATTGAGGTAGGTTTGAACCATATAACATTGTCGCCATTGTTTTACATTATGTTGCTTCGGTAAGTAGACGTGGACTAGGAAGTGATCATTGTAAAGTTTGAGTGACAATGTAGTAAATAGGACCTAAGATAATTAATGAACTACCTGGGAGGAAACTTGTTGGAATGGTGGCGAAGTACAGTGGGGCACGCATGGGAAATCCATGGTGGTGCACCACTAGTGGACCGTCCGCTCAGGTTCAAAGAGATCAATCGTATTCTCATGTCTTGAAGCTTATGTGTGCAGCCACAAGCCAATATGGGCTCTGGCTTAGTTGAGTAGTTAGTGTGACCCCCTTCCGGGATGGGCTAGCAGATGTAGAATGATGTAGGTGTACCGGCCTATCCGTGGGTTAAGGTGGAACATTTTCGAAAGACTATGTCTCGATCTTCCGATCATGGAGGTAGTCGAGTCTTGTGGGGAAAAGTGTGCAACCTCTGCAGAGTGTCAACCTAATCGATTAGCCGTGTCCCCTGTTACGGACAACTTGAGCATCTAGTAGTGACAATGCCGGGAGATCTCCTCACCTTTAATTAAACAGTTGGGTTTTAAATGAAACTTGGGAATGGATGGAGTTGGGTTTGCCAACTCATCCTATGCAAATGTGTAGTAGTAGAATAACATCTTTTCTAATAGGGAAAAACTAGCTTTATGCAAAAACCAAACTTAGAGCTTTCCACCAGCCAAATTGCATGTACAAGTAGGTTCTTTACACTTATGATGTGACTTTCCAGTACATTCAATGTACTGACCTATATGGCTGCAACTTATCACGTTGCAGATATATCCGACGAGGATTAAGGTGCGATAGGTAGATGTTATACACTCAACCTTGCTTGTGGAGTTGGACTCATTTACTACTTTGCTTCCGCAGTATTTGCTTATTAGCTCTATGCCCTATTTTGTAATAAATGTATTGCTCCTGGACTATCGATGTAATAAAGAGACGTGTGTTATTTCTGTTATTTTATCGAGTACTATGTGTGCTAGCAAGTCGATCCAGGGACTAGCACGGTAAGCACAGAGACTTCGACTCTTACCGAGTCGGGTCGCTACAAGATGGTATCAGAGCACACGTTGACTGTAGGACGCGACCCCTAGAAATGGAAAAAGCCATAGGATCAAAACTATATTTTTCACTTTCCCTATATATCCTCTCGTACCTTCTCTACTTCAATACTAATTTCTTCTCTCTTTCAAAATGTAGACGTCGTCCGCCCTTGTTGAGTTCGAGCAGCCCGATGAGACCATGCCCTTTGGACGGCAGCTGGTGAAGATCGCGAATCACCTGAAGATTGGGCTTCCCACATTCACTGGAACCTTCACAACCACCCTGCCCGAGGAGACACATTGGAGGATCGATGCTCATATCCCCGGACGCATCCTTGGAAACCGCACCAAGCCCATTGATTTCCATGTGGATACCGCAACATGGGGCTTGGGCAGGGGTATCGCTGCTCACATTGCTCTTGGACGCATTCGAGAGGTGTATGACGAAGACCTCAAGAGGACCTCATTCGTGATGTACAGGCGCCGCGACGCAAATGGAGATGTGGTGCGTACCCTGGAGGGCGAGACGATAGCATCCCATATCCAGGACATGGAGGAGCACATTCGCATGATAGAACTGGAGCTGTCCGACAACATGATCGTCATCAAGAACCTCATGACCCGCAAGACCGAGCTAGAGGAGGAGCTCCAGGACGCTCGCATCGAGCACGAGGGAGAGCTGGACGCACTGCAGGAGAAGATCGACGGCCTGAAGCTTGAGCTTGAGGAGGCCGAGGAGAAGCTGGATGAGGGAGAAAACATCTAGGAGGATCACTCGTATGGTGCCTATGTCAGCTAGGAGAGGGACCAAAATGATGAGCTCGGAGATGACGACACGGAGAGTGATGCAAGGACACCCGATGTCGACATGGTTGAGTGGTCCTCATCTGATGAGAGTTAGATTTTATACCACCATGAGAGTTTAGAAATTTGATTTCGTTATCCGATTAGTTTATCTTATCTGTAAGACCTTGTCAAATCTTGTGACATGGCTTACCTTAGGTTTGATTATTCGTGTGAACCTCTTTATTTGAAATTGAATTGGAGTGATTTGAAGTTTTATTGCTATCATGTGCATATGGGTAGTGTGATTTTACTCACTAGGCCTTGTTCTATTCTAACTCCTCGTCCACTCTAAAACTCATCAGATGCCTCCAAGACGTGACCCCTGATTCAACTTTCCACCGGAGCTCATGCAATTGATCCAGCAGCAGAATACTCTTATGCAGATGCTCATTCAGAACAACAACCACAACAACAACAACAACAATAACAACAACAACAACAACAACAACCCCCAGTTGATAGTCTTACCCGTTTTCTGAGGCTGAACCCACCCGTGTTCTCCAGCAGCACTGAGCCGATTGTCGCAGATGACTGGCTCCGCAAGATAGGAAGGGAGCTGGCCACGGCAGGATGCAATGATGCTAAGAAGGTAAAGTTTGCTGCCCACCAGCTGGATGGACCGGCAGCTGCTTGGTGGGAGAACTACACCACCACATACCCCATGGAGAATGTGACTTGGACTCAGTTCCAGCAAGCGTTCCGCACTGCTCATGTCTCAGCTGGAGCCATGAGTCTGAAGAAGAAGGAGTTCCGCAGCTTGCGCCAGGGACGATGCACGGTATCTTAGTATGTTGATGAGTTCAGTAACTTGGCTCGTTATGCTCCAGAGGACGTGGCCACTGATGCAGCCAAGCACGAGAAGTTTCTGGAGGGACTGAACGATGAGTTGGGAGTTCAGTTAACTGTGGCAACCTTTGCAGACTATCAGGAGCTGGTTGATAAGGCTACCATTCTCGAAGGCAAGCACCAACAAATGGAGAATCGTAAGAGGAAGCACGGTCATGGGAAGTATAACTCTCAAGTTCAACAGAAACCCCGCTACAGCCCGTACTCAGGAAGTTCTTGATCAGGCACTAGCAAGTTTGGAGGGAATCACCATAACCATGGAGGCCACATTCATCATGGAGGAAATGGACACAACCACCATGGTCACAAGCATGGCAATGGAAATGGCAATGGAGGAAATGGCAATCAGCAGCATTTCAACTCTTCTACACCGATGAAGAAGGATCTGAGTCACATCACCTGCTTCAAGTGCAAGAAGACATGTCACTACTCCAATGAGTGTCCTAAGGCGTAGAATGGAAATGGAAATGGCAATGGGAATTCTGGAGGCAAGAAGCCCAATCCTTTCACTAAGGGGCATGTGAATCATGTCAATGTGGAAGAGGTTTATGAGCAGCCTGACGCGGTGATTGGTAAGTTCTTGGTTAATTCATTTCCAGCACTCATTCTTTTTAACGCTAGTGCATCGCATTCATTCATATCAAGGGGATTTGTGGATAAATATAAGTTGCCTACCATAGCTCTTAAGTCACCCATTCTAGTGAGTTCCCCAGGAGCCGAGTCTATGGCTAGTTAGGGTTGTTTCCAATTGCCTTTGAACGTAGGGGACATGTTTTCCCCACATATATTATTATACTAGAGTCACAAGGGTTGGATGTAATCCTAGGATGGATTGGATGTCCAAGTATGAGGGAAACATTGACTGTGCTAGTAGATCGATTTTTCTCACCACCCCAGAGAAGAAGAGGATCAAGTATGTATCTAGGCTTAAGCCTAAGAGCACTCAGGTGAACTCTCTTACGGGAGTTGTCCAGGAAGAAGTACCAGTGGTGAAGGATTATCCCGATGTATTTCTGGATGAGTTACCGGGTATGCCGCCAGATCGGGAGATTGAGTTTTTGATTGAGTTGCTGCCAGGCACATGACCTATCTCCAAGAGGCCGTATCGGATGCCCGCTAATGATTTGGAGGAAGTCAAGAAACAGATTAAGGACTTGTTGGAGAAAGGGTATATCCGCCCGAGTTCATCACCTTGGGGAGCCCCAGCACTCTTAGTGGAGAAGAAGGATGGAACATTGAGAATGTGTGTGGACTACCGCTCTTTGAACGAGGTGACCATCAAGAACAAGTATCCCCTGCCTTTGATCAATGACTTGTTTGACCAGCTAGAAGGAGCTAGTGTTTTCTCCAAGATCGATCTTCGATCGGGTTATCACCAGTTGAAGATCCGTGAGAAGGACATACCCAAGAAAGCTTTTACCACAAGGTATGGGCTTTATGAGTATACAGTCATGTCCTTTGGTTTGACTAATGCCCCTGCCTATTTTATGAGCATGATGAACAAGGTATTCATGGAGTTCTTGGATAAGTTTGTTATGGTATTCATTGATGACATATTGGTTTACTCCAAGAATAAGGAGGGACACGCCGAACATCTGCGCTTAGTTTTGGAGAAGCTCAGAGAACATCAACTTTATGCCAAGTTTAGCAAGTGTGAGTTTTGGCTCAAGGAAGTCAGATTTCTTGGACATGTAGCGTCAAGTGAAGGGATTACAGTGGACCCTACCAAGGTAGAGTTAGTCACAGAATGGAATGCACCCACCACAGTTGGCGAGATTCGTAGTTTCCTTGGACTTGCAGGATATTACCGGAGATTTATTGAAAATTTCTCCAAGATTGCAAGGCCCATGACAGCGTTGTTGAAGAAGACATCAAGTTCGTTTGGACTGAAGAGTGTGAAGCTAGCTTTCAAGAGTTGAAGAAGTGTTTGGTTACAGCCCCAGTGCTAATCCTGCCTGACGTACACAAGGACTTTCAGGTGTATTGTGATGCTTCACGTCAGGGACTTGGAGGAGTTCTTATGCAAGAGGGAAAGGTTGTAGCTTATGCTTCACGATAGCTTTGACCTCATGCGTTGAACTATGCCACGCATGATTTGGGGGTGGAAGATGTAGTGCATGCACTCAGGACATGGAGACATTATCTTATTGGGAATCATTGTGATGTTTACACGGATCACAAGAGTTTGAAGTATATCTTCACGCAGAAGGAGTTGAATCTCAGGCAAAGGAGATGGTTGGAACTTATAAAGGATTATGACATGAGTCTGCATTATCATCCAGGAAAAGCCAATGTGGTGGTAGATGCTTTGACCCGTAAGAGTTATGTTAATACCCTTACAGCAGGAGGTTTAGCTCAGGAGTTATGTGATGAGCTTAGAGACCTACAGTCGGAAATAGTCCCCAGAGGTTATGTTGCCGCACTCGAGGTACAGTCCACCTTGTTGGGAAGAATCAGAGAAGCCCAGAAGTTGGACCAAGGTATTGCTGAGATCAAGGAAATGATGAGCAAAGGGAAAGCAGAAAGATTCCGTGAGGATGAACATGGAACCATATGGTTTGAGCAATGGATTTGTGTACCCAATGACCCGGAGATCAGGAAGTTGATTCTTCAGGAGGCTCACGACTCACCATATTCGATACACCCAGGCAACACCCAGATGTATTCGGACTTGAAGGAATGTTTTTGGTGGGCCGGTATGAAGAGAGAAATTGCCGAGTATGTGGCAATATGTGATGTATGTCAGAGAGTAAAGGCAAAACATTAGAAACTAGCAGGATTACTTCAGCCGTTGCCGATACCTGATTGGAAATGGGATAAAGTTGGTATGGACTTTATCACGGGGTTACCCATGACCCGTTCAGGTTATGATTCCATTTGGGAAATAGTTGATCGTTTGACCAAGGTTGCTCACTTCATTCCAGTGAAGACCACCTATACAAATGCTAAGCTGGCAAAGATATATATGACTAGGATCGTATGCCTACATGGAGTTCTAAGGAGCATTGTATCAGATAGAGGGACACAGTTTACCTCAAAGTTTTGGAAGCAGTTACACGGAACTTTGGGTACCAGGCTAGAGTTCAGTACAACCTTCCATCCACAGACTGATGGGCAGACAGAGAGAGTCAATCAGATTCTGGAGGACATGTTGAGAGCTTGTGCGCTAGACTATGGGTCTAGTTGGGATGATAACTTACCCTACGCAGAGTTCTCGTACAACAACAGCTACCAAGCCAGTTTGCAGATGGCCCCTTTCGAGGCATTATATGGAAGGAAAGCAGGACACCTTTGATGTGGAATGGAGTTGGAGATCGCAAATTGCTTGGACCTGATTTGATCAGGGATTCTGAGGAGAAGGTCAAGTTGATTCGTGACAGACTTAAGATAGCTCAGTCAAGGCAGAAAAGTTATGCCGATGATAAATGCAAGGAAGTGATCTATGAAGTGGTAGATAGAGCATATCTTCGAGTGTCTCCACTTCAAGGTATTAAGAGGTTTGGTGTCAAAGGAAAGTTAGCACCATGATTTGTGGGACCATACAGAGTTCTGGAACATAGAGGAGAGGTTGCATAACAGGTGGAAATACCAGAGGCTTTGTCAGCAGTTCATGATGTGTTTCATGTTTCCCAGCTGAAGAAGTGTCATGCAGAGATGGCGGACATTCCTTTGAGAGATACAGTGCCACTGGAGGCAATTCAGTTGGAGAATGATCTGACTTATGAGGAGAAGCCTATTAAGATTCTTGAGACTGCAGAGAGGATCACTCGCGCCAAGATTATCAAGTTCTGCAAGGTTTAGTGGAGTCACCACACTGAGGAGGAAGCCACTTGGGAACGAGAGGAAGATCTTAGGCAGGACCATCCGCACCTTTTTGCTGGCCAACCTATATCTCAAGGACGCGATTCATCTTAAGGGGGTAGGTTTGTAACACCCCAATTTTTATTAAATTTGGATGTTAATAGAATCATTCAATGCATATCATATTTCTTTGCATTTTGGAGTTTTTTTAAATATTCAAATAATATTTTTCCACTAGAGAAAAACAAATGAGACGGGATAAGATGACTTCCTCAAAATATAAAAGAGTGGGAAATTTTATTTTGAATATTATTTGAAGTTTTGGAGTTTATTGGTATTTATTTTATTTGCAAAAGGTGCATTAATTGCATTAGGAAAATATATTCAAAATTTTCTGTACTGACGTTAATGTTCATTAGGCTCTAAATATTGTATAGTTATTTTATAAATTATTGGGGTGTTTTTGCAAATTAGTTTGAATTATTTAGGGCCACTTTAGTCATCGGTTTAAAAAAACACAAGCACTCACCCGCCTGGACCGAAACCAGTTCGGCCCAGGGGCGCCCCGACCGGCACAGCTGACCATTTGGCCCAAGGCCAGTGCCTGACGCCTCCCGCCCGGTCGACCGCCCGCGGCCTCTCTCGCTCGCTACCGCCGCCGCCACTGACTGGTGGGCCCCCGCTCCACCTCATCTCCCCGAACCTCCCGCTTGCCCCGCTTAGATGAGCTCGTTGTCGTGCTCCCGCAACCGCCGGGCAAGGCCCTCGCAGATAATGCTTATCCGCAGCACCCGCACGCCCTCCCCCTCGCCTATAAATGCCTCGGGCTCCCCTCTGTTGATCTCGCCATCCCGCTTCTTCCCACGGCGCCCATAGCCGCCGCCGTTGTCGTCCGCATCTCGCCGGAGCCGCGTCACTCCGCCGAGCATTTCGTCGCCCATAGACCACTCCGACCCTCCCTTTTCTGTAAATCTTCTTAGCCCGCTGAGGCGCATCCTTTTGACATGATTTTTGCCCCTAGGTCCCGTCGGAGCCGCCGCCGCGTCGACGCCGAAGCCGCCGGAGCACCGAAGGCCGCCGTCTTTGCCCCGCCCCATCCAGACGCCGCTGACGCATGCCGCCACTACCTTCGTGATGCCCTCGACGCGCCGCACCTCCCTGTCTTCTTCCCCGTCGCCGAGGACCACCGCAGCCGCCGCCCCCTCCGTCACCGACGCTGCATTGCCGTCTTCATCGTCGCCGGCCACCACCACCACCCGTTGTAAGCTGCCGCCCCACTCTCTCCCCTTAGATCGATCACCGATGGCCCAGATTAGATTAAGTTAGTTTGTTTTTTAGTTGAACCGGTACACGGTAAACCGCGGGTTTTTATTCTAAAAACTGATCGGTTTCTGTATAAGTTAGCCGCCGTCGCCATTGTTTTTCTTAGATTGTGGCCGTCCGCTGTATAAGCTACGTTGTCGGTGTCAAAACCGGCGGATCTCGGGTAGGGGGTCCCGAACTGTGCGTCTAGGGCGGATGGTAACAGGAGGCAGGGGACACGATGTTTACCCAGGTTCGGGCCCTCTTGATGGAGGTAAAACCCTACGTCCTGCTTGATTGTTCTTGATGATATGAGTATTACAAGAGTTGTTCTACCACGAGATCGAAGAGGCTAAACCCTAGAAGCTAGCCTATGGTATGATTGTTGTTGTCCTACGGACTACAACCCTTCGGTTTATATAGACACCGGAGGGGGCTAGGGTTACACAAGGTCGGTTACAAAGGAGGAGATATACATATCCGTATTCCCTAGCTTGCCTTCTACGCCAAGTAAAGTCCCATCCGGACACGAGACGAAGTCTTCAATCTTATATATTCATAGTCCAACAGTCCGGCCTAAGGATATAGTCCGGCTGTCCGGAGACCCCCTAATCCAGGACTCCCTCTGTAGCCCCTGAACCAGTCTTCAATGACGTCAAGTCCGACACGCAGTATTGTCTTCCGCATTGCAAGGCGGGTTCTTCTCCAAATTTTGAATGTTTGTTAAGTAGTGTCCGGCCCCATAAATGTTGGACCTCTTGGCTTCCGTGCCCAATAAGGGCTATCTTCCACACGTCGAATGAATACGAGGATCCAGGGCGTTTTTACATTTGCCCCCCTAGCCAGATAAATAAATTGTCTATTAAAGGGATGGGGATTCTTAGATCCAATCCATACCATCCTCGCACAGCGAGAATCCATCGGAGCGCGCTTCGGAAAAATCCACTCCAACATGGCCGACCACCGCAGGTCCTCCTCTCGCCCCCGTAGCCCTAATCCTGGTGATTGGGAGAGGTGTTCTGTCTCACACAGTCGATTAGTCGCTGCAGACTCAGGGATTTCTCCCTCCAGTGTATATGGTTCCCGTCCGAGCCGGGCTCGCCACCTACAATGGTGGCGAGCAAGCGGAGAGCTTCCCCAGCCCCTCTACGGGGGAGCGGGTATGCCTTGTTCCTTACTTATTAAGGGGACTCGGATTTCCAATTCATCCGTTCCTCCACGGGCTCGTCGAGTTTTACGGCCTCCAACTGCATAATTTCACCCCTGCTTCCATATTACACATCGCCGGCTATGTTGCCCTCCGCGAGTTATTCTTGGGCTGCGAGGCTCATTTCGAGCTGTGAAAAAGGTTATTTTGCCTCATCCCCCGCACACAGAAGGGGTCACTTTATCAAGTAGGCGGAGCCGAAATATTGTGCATCGCCGAAACCGGATACCTGTCCGGTACACCGAAGAAGACATCCAAGGATTGTCCTTCAGAATGGTTTTATATGGAGGACGTCCCCCTTCCGGACCTTGTTTGGAGGGGTCTTCCTGAGTTCAACAATGCTCCTCTAAAGAAACGCCGAAGCTGGCGCCCACGGAGCCCGCAGGAGGAAGACAACGGAGAAGTCCTTTACCTGATGAACCGGATTAAAGCGTTGGCTCAATCAGGATTGACAGTAATCGAGGTTATGTCAATATGCATAATGCGGGGAGTGCAGCCACTTCAATATTGAGGGCACCCCATGTGGTGTTTTAACGGGGAATATGATGCCACCCGTTGCGGGCGTAAGGGACCGGACACCGCTGCTGCTTTAGCAAAAATTCCGTCTGAGTTGTTCAAAGGAGAGGAAGAGGAGTTCATCTGCATCAAGCCACGGGATGGATTCTCCATGTACAACCCTCCAAGCTGGGTGAGTTATATCTCCTTACTCCCATTCTTCCCGCATTCTTTGTCGTAGGTACTCACCTTGACATTTTACGGCAGGAACTGCGAAAAGCTGTAAGGGAGGTCAACAGCCCATCTCCACAACCAGAGGACCCTGACCGGGCCCTCGGTCCCGGACTCGAAGAGGATCCGGACATATTCGTGGAGCTGATAGACAGGCGGTTCTATCAATTGAGCTGTGATGACGCCATGGTGGCCATTACGGCCGACTATCCCGGACTGCTCCCTGCGTCGCATGTAAGAAAAACCAAAATTCCAACTCCAAAGACTAGGATCCCCTTTTAGACACTTCACCTACCATATACATATGGTGTTTTACAGGGAAGGCATTCGGGACGCCGTGCCGAACCCGCAGCAACTCGCCAACAAGAGGCACCGAGGCCGGGTAGGCCAAAAAGGAAGACGGTCAGGACGGAGACGCCGGCGCAAAGGTATGACAAAAACCCCGCTCTGTGGTTGTCGTCTTTCTCAAAATGTAATGACGTCCATGTTTCTTTAATAGAAAAAACGCTCGCCGGAATATGCCCGGAGAGGCTGCCGATCATGCTTCCACCAGTCGGGCTCCAGGGCCGGACATAGAGGCAGAAGCTGACATGGGGCGGACGCCGGATACTCCTCCTACAGAGGATGTGAATAGACTGTCCGCTACAAACTCAGAACTGGAGAGCGCCATGAATCATAGGCGTCGCCAGGCCGTACTTCGTGACGCTTGCTCCTCACCAGAGGCATTTGATGCCTTCAATTCTGGAGACGCATACCTCCGTGCTGCTCAAAATGGTCTAGCCAGATCCATGGACCAGTATGTAATGGATGTACGGGTAAGCAAATCTGACGATTATATGTATCAGTAGCCCATGAGACTTGAAACAGTTGGCACAACTGATTTAAGGATCATTTATTGTGCAGGTTCTTACAGAGAAGAATACTCGACTGTCACAGGAGCTGGAGGAATGCAAGACCCAACTTCGGGCCGCCATTGCCGCATTGAAGGAACCTGAAAAGTCCCCAGCTGGTAACATTTGTTTCAAAGAATGACAGGTACCATATAGTGTGCGGCATGGCTGCAGATCTAACAGTAGATATTGCAGATGACTCCGGAGAGAATCTGGAGGACCAGCATGTCATACGACAGCTAAAGGCTGGCAAATGCGTGCTGACTAAGGTCAGGCGGGAGAAAAAGAATCTCCAAGACGCCAATAACAAGATGAGCGTGGAACTGAAAGATGTTCGAGCCCAGCTTGCGAACTCCGAGAAGGAGAATAAGCGGCTTCGACGCGGCATTTTCAGTAAGTACTTGAACTAACCCTTAAAAGGGTGCGGTGGAGAAGCCGGCTAACAGAGTTATGTCTTCAGGTATCCTGACGGGTCGTCCCGCGGAGGAGATGCCCGGGTCTGCGGGTGATCTTCTACCCGAGCTCTCACAACTGCACGAACAAGTTCGGCAGGTGATGGAAGGTATTGCCCAGGCCTTGTGGCCATCCATCTCCTTGCCAGAAGGCATTGGAGAGCTTGCGGAGAAGCTCAAGGGAGAACAGCGGCGCTTCTGATTATGGAAGATATCAGCCTGCCGTCAAGGTGCCAGGGAAGCCTGGGCCATGGTGAAGACGCGGTATACCAAGGCTGACCCAAACCACATGGCCGAGGTCGGACCTGTTGGGCCCGATGGGAAAGAGATCCCCGTTAGCTTGGTGTATGGGCAAGTAGAATTAGCCGCAAAGTATTCCCAACAGGATTGTAGGCTAGAGAGCCTGTTGGATGGTATACAAGAGGAATTTAGTCAGTCTACATGACTATGTAATTAAAGTGACGTGTATAATGCCTTCTAGCCGGATTGTAAATCATTTGTCATGGTGGACCTTTTTGCTTCAACCTTGGGACCCAATAGTCCGGAGTGTATCCGAATACCCGCTCAGTTATATAAGAACCGGGGTATGCGTGGAAACCAGGCATAGGGATCATTAGTGCTTGAACAGACAAGTATCCAACTAGTTATGCTATATTACATGGGTAGTAAGAAACATCTTCCAGGGAGAATAGTTCCGTTAAGGGTTCCTTTCCCTGGGTATGCATGCCCTAAAGTGCATGTCTGGACTGCGAGAGGAGACGCAGGAAAAAACATCTGGGGGCACATATGGAAAATAAATAAAAATCATCTTTTGTTCACCGACCGAATATTCCCTTAAGAACGCTAGCTTTCGGCTTCACCTAGTCTGAGATACACATCCGGCTGACCCGGCAGTAACAATCGCAGATGTGTTCCCCTTATGCCCTAGCCGAATTAACGGGAACGTAGGGCATAAATGCAAGAGCCAAGCAACCCAGCTTGGCCAAAACTTAAGTCATATCGATGCATATAATGGCGAAGAAAAGGTACATGCGGAAGAATAACACATGTGCGGGGCATGAAGCCCAGATGAATAATTAAGCTTCTGTGTAAGAAGCCCCCAGGTATAATGAGCGCGGTTAGCGCATCAATAGTGTGCAAACAGGGCACAAGTTGTCCCTTGAAGGCCTTGAGAAAGAATAAAAGAAAGGAAGAGAAAAAAGACAGATAATGTATACGCAAAAAATGGACAGAGGAAGGAGACGCACATAGAGTCCGACACTAGGCGTAGAATCTTCGGAGCCTGGCTGCGTTCCATGGGTTCGGCTCAAGTCGATTATTCGATGCATCCCGCAGACTGTACACTCCACTGGTCCGAACTTGGTCAATAATGAAGGGACCTTCCCATTTGGGCTCGAGCTTGGTCTTTTTCTTCTCCGGCAGGCGTAGAACTAGCTCGCCAACGTTATAAGTTTTGGCCCGTACTTCTCTGCTTTGGTATCTATGAGCCTATTGCTGATAGAATGCGGAACGGGCTTTTGCCACATCGCGCTCCTCCTCCAAGGTGTCCATACTGTCCTGCCGATCGAGCTCGGCTTCTCTTTCTTCGTACATGCGCACTCGAGGTGAGTCATGAATTATGTCGCACTGCAGAACCGCCTCTGCTCCGTACACCATAAAGAAGGGTGTGTATCCGGTAGTACGATTCGGCGTGGTTTGCAGCCCCCAGAGTACGGAGTCGAGCTCCTCTACCTAGTGCGTGTTAGACTCCTTTAAGGACCGCACTAATCTGGGTTTGACGCCGCTCATGATAAGACCATTTGCTCGCTCAACTTGGTCGTTAGTTTGTGGGCGATAGACAGAGGCATAATCGAGCTTAATGCCCATGTTGTTGCACCAGAGTTTTACCTCGTCGGCCGTGAAGTTTGTGCCGTTGTTAGTGATGATGTTGTGGGGGACGCCATAACAGTGTACAACCCCGGATATGAAGTCTATCACCGGTCCGGATTCGGCCATTTTAACAGGTTTGGCTTCTATCCATTTGGTGAATTTATCCACCATGACCAGTAAGTATTTTTTCTTATGGGTTCCCCCTTTAAGGGGTCCAACCATGTCAAGCCCCCAAACCGCGAAGGGCCAGGTAATGGGGATTGTTTGGAGGGCGGTGGGTGGCATGTGGCTTTGGTTTGCAAAAAGCTGGCAACCGACGCATCGTTGGACCAAGTCCTGTGCATCTACCCGGGCCGTCGGCCAATAAAAACCTGTACGGAAGGCCTTGCTTACAAGGGCCCGGGCTACGGCGTGGTGGCCACCGAGTCCGACGTGAATTTCTGCCAAAAGCTTCCGCCCTTCCACTTCGGAGATGCACCTTTGAAGGACTCCGGTAGTGCTTTTTTTATACAGCTCTCCCTCGTGGACCCTGTAGGCTTTAGATCGCTGCACTATGCAGCGTGCCTCATTTTGGTCCTCGGGAAGTTCCTGCCTAGTTAGGTAGGCCAGGAATGGTTCTGTCCACGGGGCGATCATGGCCATTATTACGTGGGCTGAAGGTGTTATTTCAGTGGCAGAGCCTCCGATTATGTCAGAGTGTTCGGTATCGGGCATTTTGGCCGGGTCCGGACTATTGTTACCGGTGTCCCCTTCCCATACCACGGATGGCTTAAACAACCTCTCCAAAAAGATGTTGGGGGACCGCATCGCATTTTGCGCCGATGCGGGCGAGGATATCCGCCGCTTGATTGTCTTCCCGAGCCACATGGTGAAATTCGAGCCCCTCGAACCGAGCTGACATCTTTAGGACGGCGTTGCGATAGGCCGCCATCTTCGGATCCTTGGCATCGAAGTCTCCATTTATTTGGGATATTGCGAGGTTCAAATCCCCACGCACCTCCAGGCGTTGAATGCCCATGGAGACTGCCATCCGAAGACCATGTAACAGGGCTTCGTATTCGGCTGCGTTGTTGGAGTCTGTATACAGTATTTGTAGTACGTATTGCACTGTATCTCCAGTTGGGGACGTTAGGACGACGCCAGCCCCCAGACCAGCTAGCATTTTGGAGCCGTCGAAGTGCATGATCCAATTGGAGTATGTGCCGTACTCTTTAGGGAGTTCGTCTTTCGTCCATTCGGCGACAAAGTCGGCCAATACTTGCGATTTAATGGCTCGCCGGGGTTTGTATGTTATGTGAATGGGAGGAGCTCAATAGCCCATTTGGCAATCCGGCCCGTGGCGTCACGGTTGTTTATAATATCATTAAGTGGCACTTCCGAGGCTACTGTAATTGAACACTCTTGAAAGTAGTGTCGCAGCTTTCGGGATGCCATGAATACCGCATAGGCTATCTTTTGATAGTGTGGGTACCGTGATTTGCATGGAGTGAGGACAGTGGATACATAATATACCGGCTTTTGAAGGGGGGATTTATGTCCGTCCGTTTCTCGTTCGATGACGAGCACTGCGCTTGCAACCTGATGAGTTGCCGCAATGTATAACAGCATTGGTTCACCGATGTTTGGCGCGGCCAGGATTGGGTTGGTTACCAGTATGGCTTTTATTTCTTCCAATCCGGCAGTGGCAGCGTCCGTCCACTCGAAGTGTTCGGTGCGCCGAAGGAGGTGATAAAGGGGTAATGCCTTTTCTCCTAAGCGGGAGATAAAGCGGCTTAAAGCCGCCACACATCCGGTTAATTTCTGGATTTGTTTGAGGTCCGTTGGTATAGCCAACTATGACATATCTCGTATTTTGGCCGGATTTTGTTCAATTCCTCTACTGGAGACAATGAAACCCAGGAGCTTTCCGGCTGGTACACCGAAAACGCATTTTTCTGGATTGAGCTTGATGTCATATGTTCGGAGGTTGTCGAATGTGAGCCTCAAGTCGTTTATTAGAGAGTCGACGTGTTTGGTTTTGATGACCACATCATCTACGTATGCCTCTACTGTTTTGACGATCTGTTTCTCCAGACATGCCTGAATCATGCGCTGATATGTTGCGCCGGTGTTTTTGAGCCCAAAAGGCATTGTGTTGATACAGAAGGGGCCGTATGGTGTGATAAATGCCGTTGCGGCTTGGTCAGACTCCGCCATCTTGATTTGGTGGTAGCCGGAGTATGCGTCGAGGAAACACAATGAGTCGTGTCCTGCAGTAGCATCTATAATTTGATCAATGCGGGGGACGGGGAAGGGATCCTTTGGGCAAGCCTTGTTGAGGTCCTTGAAATCAACACATAGGCGCCAGGATTTGTCCTTCTTTGGTACCATCACCATGTTTGCTAGCCAGCCTGGGTGTTTTATTTCTCTAATGAATCCGGCTCCAATAACTTGGCTAGGTTCCTCTCCCATAGCTTGTCTCTTAGGTTCAGAGAAACGCCGAAGAGTCTGCTTGACCGGCTTGAATCCCTTTAGAATATGGAGGCTGTGTTCGGCTAGCCTGCGTGGGATTCCTGGCATGTCTGAGGGGTGCCGGGCGAATATGTCCCAATTCTCGCGCAGGAATTCTCGTAGTGAGGCATCCACGGTGGGTTTTAACTGTGCCCCCATGGAGGCTGTTTTTGTAGGGTCCGTTGGGTGGACTTGGAATTTGACTATTTCATCTTCTGGTTTAAAAGAGGTGGACTTGGATCTCTTGTCAAGTATCACGTCGTCCTTGTCCACTATGGAGCGTAGCGCAGTTAATTCCTCGGCCGCAAGGGCTTCGGATAATGCCTCGAGGGCCAATGCGGCTGTTTTGTTTTCGGCGCGGAGTGCTGTGTCTGGATCACTAGCAAGAGTGATGATTCCATTGGGCCCGGGCATTTTGAGCTTCATGTACCCGTAATGGGGTATAGCTTGGAAGATCATGAACGCCTCCACCCTAAAAGGGCGTGGTATCCTCTACTGAACGGGGCCACTTGGAATGTAATTTCTTCAGACCTATAGTTCTCCGGCGTGTCGAATACCACATCTAGTGTGATTTTCCCAGCACAGCGTGCTTCATGACTGGGGATGATTCCTCTGAAGGTTGTGCTGCTTTGCTCAATGCGGTTCCAGTCTATTTCCATTTTTTGAAGAGTTTCCTCATAGATGAGGTTTAGTCCACTGCCGCCGTCCATGAGTACTTTGGTGAGTCGAAAGCCGTCCACAATTGCACTGAGGACCAGTGCAGCTGGTGCTCGGGCTGTTCGGAATTTAGGTTCGTCATTGGCATTGAAGGTAATAGCCATGTCACTCCATGGATTTATTGCTGCCACGTGGCAGATTTCGGCAAGGCTGCGGAGTGTTCGCTTGCGCCTATTATTTGATGCGAAGGTTTCAAAGACTGTTAATACTGTATTGTTATCCCCGGGATGGTGCTCTGTGGCATCTGGGATGAGAAGATCCTCACCACTTTTGGCCACCTGCCGGAGTAGCCAACATGCTCTAAGGCTGTGTGTTGGTATGGTATCCGCTGTACTATTAATTTTTGCAGGGTCCGTTGAGCCATCCCTCCAATACGGTTCCACGCCCTGTAGAGGGTCTTTGCCTCTTTGTAATTAACTCGGATGTCTTATGATAGTGCACCCTTTTACTTCGGACTGGGTGTATATTTGGAGCCGGATTATCCCAAAATTTCGTTTCGGTTTTCCAGGCGCTTTCCATCGCACAGTACTTTCGTACTATGGACGCCAAGTCGGCGAAGCGTGATATGTCATGGCGACTTATGGCGTTAAGGATTCCCTTGTCCGTTCAATTATTGCAGAAAAATGAGACTGCGTCTTCCTCGCGACAGTCCTTACCTTGTTCATCACAAGGAGGAATCTGGCCCAATAATGATCTACTATTTCCTGGGGCGCTGGCCTGATGTGGGAAAGATTGTTTATGCTTGGGTGGTGGGTGGCTTTGAGTCCGAACCCTTACCCGATCTGAGACCCAGGGGCCGAGGAGTTTCCAATCTTGGAAGTTCGGGTTTCGGGATGTTGCCCGATAAGTCTGGCCCGCTGCCTGACTCTAGGTTCAGGGCTTGGGTGATGTCCTCCCGTAAACGGGTATCCAGCTCGGAGAGCTCAGGAATCCGGACATAGTTAGTCCTCAAGATAGAGGAAGAATCGCCGCATTGTTCCTCCACCACCGCAATATGATGGGTGACCGGTGGAGAGTTAATCTCCCTTTGATCGGGTTTAAGCCCAATCCGATCATAGTCCGTAGCGACTCCCAAGGCAGCGATGCAATCCAAGAGCTCGTTTAGGGATGAGAGCTCCATTGGATCCATCTGCTCGGCAAATTCCAAGCCGATGTGGAGGCTGTTTTCGATGACCCGAGAAGTCATCGTCGGTGCAACAGCCGAACGGGCGGTCATGATGAAACTGCCTAGCCGAAGAGTTTGGCCGACAGCCAGGGCTCCCCCGGCGGTAATGTTGTTTTTAACAATGAGACAGCCAGGGCTCCTTACGGTGACGGCACAGTGGAACTCTCAATGAAAGCACCAATGTCGGTGTCAAAACCGGTGGATCTCGGGTAGGGGGTCCCGAACTGTGCGTCTAGGGCGGATGGTAACAGGAGGCAGGGGACACGATGTTTACCCAGGTTCGGGCCCTCTTGATGGAGGTAAAACCCTACGTCCTGCTTGATTGTTCTTGATGATATGAGTATTACAAGAGTTGATCTACCACGAGATCGAAGAGGCTAAACCCTAGAAGCTAGCCTATGGTATGATTGTTGTTGTCCTACGGACTAAAACCCTCCGGTTTATATAGACACCGAAGGGGGCTAGGGTTACACAAGGTCGGTTACAAAGGAGGAGATATACATATCCGTATTGCCTAGCTTGCCTTCTATGCCAAGTAAAGTCCCATCTGGACACGAGATGAAGTCTTCAATCTAGTATCTTCATAGTCCAACAGTCCGGCCAAAGGATATCCGGCTGTCCGGAGACCCCCTAATCTAGGACTCCCTCATACGCGGCGAACACCTTTCGGCCAGTAGGAATCTGCCACACACCAGGGACCTGTTTGCGATAGTTTTTCTTCACTGTCTAGTCCCTTTTATCACAGATTAGTCCCTGATCTTAGATTAGCCATAACTTTTAAACCATAGATTCAAACTCGATGAAAGCAATGGCAATTTCTTCGTCATGTTTAGATCTATCCAGTGGTATCCTTTTTGCAAACTTCTGGTGGATTCAAATTTGATATTCATATTTGAATTCAAACTTCAAATGGCCATATCTCCCAAACCGAAGCTCCGATTAAGTTGTTTCTTTTTGCATTCTATCACCGTAGCCAAACCCTATCACCTAGACCTTTGTCATAGTAATTTTCACACACTAGAATCTGCCCTTTAGTATTTTTATTAGTATGCACTATAGCTCACATCACTTTTTGAACCATAGGCCTATGTTGTTTTGCACTTACAATATTTTTGTGGTAGCTTAGTGTGTTGTATGTTCATTTGGTTTTTCCGAGACTTTTTGTTGTGCATGTTCTTTTGGTTCTCTGGAATGTTTGCTTATGTTTGTTTACCTTCTTTGTGATAGATTGCCCGGAGTGCGAAGCAGAATATTATCAGTCTTTAGAGTTCAACCAGTAGTACCAAGGCAAGTTGCATCTTGATCATGTTTCCATTACCTATGTTTTTATTATGCACTTAGCTCTTTGCAGAAGGACTACATGGTAGGAATTAATGCCGTATGACTATGCTTTTCACCCAGTAGTTCATTGAGGTAGGTTTGAACCATATAACATTGTCGCCATTGTTTTACCTTATGTTGCTTCGCTATGTAGACGTGGACTGGGAAGTGATCATTGTTGTTGGAAATATGCCCTAGAGGCAATAATAAATTAGTTATTATTATATTTCATTGTTCATGATAATCGTTTATTGTCCATGCTATAATTGTATTGATAGGAAACTCAGATACATGTGTGGATACATAGACAACACCATGTCCCTAGTAAGCCTCTAGTTGACTAGCTCGTTGATAAATAGATGGTTATGGTTTCTTGACCATGGACATTGGATGTCGTTGATAACGGGATCACATCATTAGGAGAATGATGTGATGGACAAGACCCAATCCTGAGCCTAGCACAAAGATCGTGTAGTTCATATGCTAAAGCTTTTCTAATGTCAAGTATCATTTCCTTAGACCATGAGATTGTGCAACTCCCGGATACGTAGGAGTGCTTTGGGTGTGCCAAACATCACAACGTAACTGGGTGGCTATAAAGGTACACTACAGGTATCTCCAAAAGTGTCTGTTGGGTTGGCACGAATCGAGACTGGGATTTGTCACTCCGTGTAAACGGAGAGGTATCTCTGGGCCCACTCGGTAGGACATCATCATAATGTGCACAATGTGACCAGGGAGTTGATCACGGGATGATGTGTTACGGCGAAACGAGTAAAGAGACTTGCCGGTAACGAGATTGAACAAGGTATCGGGATACCGACGATCGAATCTCGGGCAAGTATCGTACCGCTAGACAAAGGGAATTGTATACGGGATTGATTAAGTCCTTGACATCGTGGTTCATCCGATGAGATCATCGTGGAACATGTGGGAGCCAACATGGGTATCCAGATCCCGTTGTTGGTTATTGGCCGGAGAGTTTTCTCGGCCATGTCTGCATGACTCCCGAACCCATAGGGTCTACACACTTAAGGTTCGATGACGCTAGGGTTATAGGGAAAGTATGTACGCGGTTACCGAATGTTGTTCGGAGTCCCGGATGAGATCCCGGACATCACAAGGAGTTACGGAATGGTCCGGAGGTAAAGATTGATATATAGGAAGTATGGTTTTGGCCACCGGAAGTGTTTCGGGCATCACCGGTAGTGTACCGGGACCACCGGAGGGGTCCGGGGGTCCACCGGGAGGGGCCACCAGCCCCGGAGGCTTGCGTGGGCCATAAGTGGGAAGGGACCAGCCCCTATGTGGGCTGGGGCGCCTCCCACCAAGGCCCAAGGCGTCCTCAAGAGGAGAGGGGGCAAACCCTAGGCGCAGATGGGCCCTAAGGCCCACCCTAGGTGCGCCCCCCCTCTCTCTCCCCCTTGGCCGCCTCCCAGATGGGATCTGGGGGCTGCCGCCACCCCTAGGGAGGGAACCCTAGGTGGGGGCGCAGCCCCTTCCCTTCCCCTATATATACTTGAGGTTTGGGGCTGCCCAACACATGTGATTTGCTCTCCCTGTTGGCGCAGCCCTACCCCTCTCCCTCCTCGTCTCTCGTAGTGCTTGGCGAAGCCCTGCTGGAGTCCCACACTCCTCCACCACCACCACGCCGTCGTGCTGCTGCTGGATGGAGTCTTCCCCAACCTCTCCTTCTCCCCTTGCTGGATCAAGGCGTAGGAGACGTCACCTGGCTGTACGTGTGTTGAACACGGAGGTGCCGTCCGTTCGGCACTAGGATCATCGATGATTTGAATCACGACGAGTACGACTCCATCAACCCCGTTCACTTGAACGCTTCCGCTTAGTGATATACAAGGGTATGTAGATGCACACTCCTCTCTCTCGTTGCTAGATGACTCCATAGATTGATCTTGGTGATGCGTAGAAAATTTTAAAATTCTGCTACGATCCCCAACAGTGGCATCATGAGCTAGGTCTATGCGTAGTTCCTATGCACGAGTAGAACACAAAGCAGTTGTGGGCGTCGATATTGTCAATTTACTTGCCGTTACTAGTCTTATCTTGATTCGGTGGCATCGTGGGATGAAGCGGCCCGGACCGACCTTACACGTACTCTTACGTGAAACTGGTTCCACCGACTGACATGCACTAGTTGCATAAGGTGGCTAGCGGGTGTCTGTCTCTCCCACTTTAGTCGGATCGGATTCGATGAAAAGGGTCCTTATGAAGGGTAAATAGAAATTGGCATATCACGTTGTGGTTTTGGCGTAGGTAAGAAACGTTCTTGCTAGAAACCTATAGCAGCCACGTAAAAACTTGCAACAACAATTAGAGGACGTCTAACTTGTTTTTGCAGCATATGCCTTGTGATGTGATATGGCCAAAAGGATGTGATGAATGATATATGTGATGTATGAGATTGATCATGTTCTTGTAATAGGAATCACGACTTGCATGTCGATGAGTATGACAACCGGCAGGAGCCATAGGAGTTGTCTTAATTTATTTATGACCTGCGTGTCAACTTAAACGTCATGTAATTACTTTACTTTATTGCTAAAAGCGTTAGCCATAGTAGTAGAAGTAATAGATGACGAGACAACTTCAAGAAGACACGATGATGGAGATCATGATGATGGAGATCATGGTGTCATGCCGGTGACAATGATGATCATGCAGCCCCGAAGATGGAGATCAAAAGGAGCAAAATGATATTGGCCATATCATGTCACTATTTGATTGCATGTGATGTTTATCATGTTTTTGCATCTTATTTGCTTAGAACGACGGTAGTAAATAAGATGATCCCTCATTAAAATTTCAAGAAAGTGTTCCCCCTAACTGTGCACCGTTGCGAAAGTTCGTCGTTTCGAAGCACCACGTGATGATCGGGTGTGATAGATTCTAACGTTCACATACAACGGGTGTAAGACAGATTTACACACGCGAAACACTTAGGTTGACTTGACGAGCCTAGCATGTACAGACATGGCCTCGGAACACAAGAGACCGAAAGGTCGAGCATGAGTCGTATGGTAGATACGATCAACATGAAGATGTTCACCGATGATGACTAGTCTGTCTCACGTGATGATCGGACACGGCCTAGTTGACTCGGATCATGTAATCACTTAGATGACTAGAGGGATGTCTATCTGAGTGGGAGTTCATAAGATGAACTTAATTATCCTGAACATAGTCTAAATTGTCTTCGCAAATATGTTGTAGATAAATAGCTCACGTTGTAGCTCCCTGTTTCAATATGTTCCTAGAGAAATATTAAGTTGAAAGATATTGTAAGCAATGATGCGGACTAGGTCCGTAGTCCGAGGAGTGTCCTCACTGCTACACAGAAGGCTTACGTCTTTGATGCACCGCTCGATGTGCAAACCCCTAGAATGTCGTCTGTGGATGTTGTGAACACCTGACAGGACACATCCTGATGACTACTTGATAGTTTAGTGCACCATACTTTACGGCTTAGAATCGGGATTCCAATGACGTTTTGAATGCCATAGAACATATGAGATGTTCCAAGAGCTGAAATTGGGATTTCAGGCTCATGCCCGTGTTGAGAGGTGTGAGACCTCTAACAAGTTCTTTTGCCAACAAGATAGAGGAGAATAGCTCAGCTAGTGAGCATGTGCTCGGAATGTCTGGGTGCTACAATCACTTCAATCAAGTGGGAGTTAAACTTCCAGATAAGATAGTGATTGATAGAGTTCTCTAGACACTATCACTTAGCTACTAGATCTTCATGGTGAACTATGACATGCAAGGGATGGAGTTGATCCCGGAGCTGTTCGCGGTGCTTAAGACCGCAAAAGGTAGAAATCAAGAAGGAGCATCAAGTGTTGATGGTTTAACAAGACCACTGGTTTCAAGAAGGGCAAGGGCTAGAAGGGAAACTTCATGGATGGAAAACCAGTTGCCGCTCCAGTGAAGGAACCCAAGGTTGAACCCAAACTCGAGACTAAGTGCTTCTGTTGTAAGGGGAACGATCACTGGTAGCGGAATTACCCCAAATGCATGGTAGATAAGAAGGCTAGCAACTTCAACAAAGTATATACGTGTTATTAATGTGTACCTCGCTAGTACTCCTGGTAGCACCTGGGTATTGGATACCGGTTCAGTTACTATTATTGGTGACTTGAAGCTAAAGCTACGGACTCAACGGAGACTGGCTAAGGGCGAGGTGACGATGTGTGTTGGAAGTGTTTCCAAAGTTGATGAGATCACCATCGCACGCTCCATCTGCCTTCGGGGTTAATATTGAACCTAGATAAATGTTATCAGGTGTCTATGTTGAGCATGAATATGATTAGATCATGTTCATTGCAATACGGTTATTCATTTAAGTTAGAGAATACTGGTTATTCTGTTTACATGAATAATACCTTTCATGGTCATGCACCCTATGTGAATGATTCATTGAATCTCGGTCATGGTAATACACATGTTCACGCCAAAAGATGTAGAGTTAATAATGATAGTACCACTTTCTTGTGGCACTGCCGCTTAGGTCATATTGGCGTAAGATGCATGAAGAAACTCCATGTCGATGGATGTTTGGAGTCACTTGATTTTGAATCGCTTGACACATGCGAGCCATGCCTCATGGGCAGGATGACTAAGACCCCGTTTTCAGGTACAATGAAACGGGCAAGTGACTTGTTGGAAATCATGCATGCTGATGCGTGTGATCCTGTAAGTGCATCTAGTGCCACCCCTAGTTGGTTTTGGAGTATTGACGACAAACCTAGTTGAGGGACTAATGTGTTTGTGAGAATTGCAGGATAACACAGGTAGAAGTCCCTCATTGATTCGGTTTTACTACCAGAGATGACCCCTAAAACTGTATGAAGACATTGAAGTCAAAGGTGGTATATGAAGATATTCACATTGAAGACTATGACAAGAGAAGACACTATATGAAGCCTATGGATCTCGAAGACTTAGATCTTTCGTAGTTCTTTTTCTTTTGTGTTGAGTCATAGGAACCACCGTACTGTTAAGTGGGGTCCAAGAGAACCAGTCAGAATGACTGAAGTGATGCCTAAACCAAAAACCTATGTCTTCGAGTGAAGACTATGAGAGCGAATATTGTCCAGATCGGACAAGTCAGCTTTGCTTGTAGCCCAAGTAAAGTTCCGTGTGAGTTTGAAATCTGACCGTTGGAACACGTGTCAGTTCCTTAGTGACACAGGGTCATTTCGGACAAATCAGGTCGGGTTGCCAAGTGGCTATAAATAGCCCACCCCCTACAACCATAAATGGCTGGCTGCTCAGATTGAAAGCACGACTTTTGTCGTTTGAGAGCAACCCACCTCGAAGCCTTTGAGAGAGAATTCCTTGCGAGGATAAAAGCCCTAACCACCAGAGCCAGAGAGAATTGGGCATCACTTAAGTCTTCTTGTTTGTGTGATCTGAAGACTTATTACACTTGAGGACTGTGCATCCTCTAGCTGGTTAGGCGTCGCGTTCTATGCATCCAAGAGACATTGTGGATTGCCAGTGAACGAAGTCTGTGAAGGTTTGGGAGTCTACCTTGAAGACTTACCAGAGTGATTGGGCGAGGTCTATGTGACCTTAGCTCAAGGAGAATACGGTGAGGACTGGGTGTCCTGAGCTGCGTGTTCAGGACTGGGTGTCCGGGACTGTGTGTCCTAAGGTTTAAATACCTAGCCGCTCCAACCAGACGTACAGTTGTCACAGCAACTGGAACTGGTTCAACAAATCATTGTCTTCAACGAGTCACTGGTTTCATCTTCACTTCACTTTACTTACTGTTACTCCTTGTGAAGTCACTATATGTTTGCTCTATCATTTGTCTTCACTGAGTGACTGTGTGTTCTGTTTGGCTTCACAATATCTTCCTACCTGATCCTTACTACCTAGCTGCTATTAGTCTTTGTGCTTTCACTTCATTGAATACTTGACTATGGTTTGCCTAGTGTAGTCTACCTTCCGCTGCATGGTAATAGGTTCAATTTTATCGTTTGTCTTCAAAACTCCCATGTTCTGAAGACTTTCATAAAAATCACCTATTCACCCCCCTCTAGTCGATATAACGCACTTTCAATTGGTATCAGAGCAAGGTGCTCCCTTGTTCTGTGTGATTCGGTTTAACCACCTGGAGTTTTAGCTATGTCGACTGCAGGGATAATTAAAGTCTCCGCTGCGTGCCCCGTCTTCGATGGAACTGAATATCCCTACTGGAAGAATAAGATGCACATGCATCTTGAAGCCATTGACGTCGACCTATGGTATGTCGTCGAGAACGGCGTTCCCAAGGCTGGAGAAGGTGTCACTGCTGCTGATGTCAAGAAATTTGTTCAACTGGACTCTACTGCCAAGAATATCATCTGTGGTCATCTGACCAAAGGACAGTATGGCCGTGTGAGTGCTTTGAAGACATCCAAGCTGGTCTGGGACTGGCTCTCCAAGGTCAATGAAGGCATCTCAACCCAGAGAGATCAGAAAATCAGTGTCCTTCGCAACCTCTTCAACCGCTTCAAGCGAAATGACAATGAGAATGTCCAACACGCATTTGACCGACTCACTGACATCACAAATGAGCTTCAAGCCCTCGGCGCCACTGAGATTACCAAACACGAAGTCGTCAAGACGCTGCTGAGATCACTTGATAGTTCGTTTGACATCCTGGCCCTGATGATTCAAGAACGTCCTGATTTCAAGACACTCGATCTGTCTGACATACTTGAGAGGCTCAACACACATGAGTTTCAGCTTTCGGAGAAAAGAGATATCTACGGTCCAAACTATGGGCGAACTCGTGCCTTGAAGGCAAAAGCTGTCTCCTCATCTGAAGAAGAATCTGACAGCAGTTCTGATGATCCTGAAGACATTGGAAGGGAACTTGCTATGCTTGTCAAGAAGTTCCAAAAATTCACCAAGAAGAAAGGCTTCAGAAAGTCTTCCCGATCAAGTTCAAGGAATGATGAAGCTCCTGCTCATGACTACAAGAAGAAAACATGTCACAAGTGCAAGAAACTTGGACACTTCATCTCTGAGTGTCCACAGTGGGACAATGAGAACAAAAAGAAGAAGAGCAAGGAATATGACTCTGACGACAAGAAGAAGAAGAAGAAATACTCAAAGTCTTCTTCCAAGTCTTCCTCAAAGTCTTCATCACACAAGAAGAGCTCATCTGGCAAGGCACGTGCGTTTGTTGGCAAGGAAATGGATTCAGAGGAGGAGTCTGCTTCTGAGGAGGCAGAGGTGGATTCTGAGGAGGAATCCGACTCAGGCGTCGCAAGTCTGGCTACAGCATACGTTGCCAAGTCCATCTTCAACACTGAAGACAATGACTTCATCACCGACACCGATGCAAATGACAAGGACTACTCCACTTCTACCTACTGCTTCATGGCACGCGGTGCCAAGGTAAACACACGCACTACTCACTATCAAACATCTAGTGACGATGACTCTGATTGTGGTTCAAAACCTAGCTACAAAACACTTGCTAAAATTGCAACTGAACAACATAAAGCTATGGAACATATTCAAAAATTGTTAGACAGAAGCGATGATCTGTTAGGTGCTGAAATGACTCGATCTGAATCCTTAATTGAAGACATAAAAAATCTTCATGTTAAGTATCAGGAACTTGAAAGTCGTCATGAAACTCTCTCAACAACTCATGAAAAGCTTTCCTATGATTATCTTCAAAGGAAGCAAGATCTTGAGAAATTGAGAGCGGTTCATGAAGATCTTCAAACGGAAAACGAGTCACTTCGCGCCAAACAGATCAGTCCCGCTCAGGAAGTATTTGAACCACCATGTCTTAAATGCATTGAGCGTGATAATGCTATTTCTGTTGCTGAATGTTCTACTGCTACTGCTGTTGCAATATCTTCAACTGTTGATGTGGTAACTAACCCCTCTGCTGAGGATACCACCGCTATTGCTGATGAGAATGCTAGGTTGAAGACATTGCTTGAAACAGGGATGTACAAAAGTCTTAAAGGGCATCAGACGCTATGTGATGTCCTGAAAAAGCAGATTCTAAACCGAAACCCTAGGAAAGAGGGTGTAGGGTTCGTAAGGAAAATGAATGCAGATGGCTCTTACTGGAAACCTGAGCAGTACCCCAAAACCATGTGGGTTGCTACAAAGGAACCTTCAGCAGATCCATCCAATCTATCTGGCTTCACTTGTGCTAACCCCATTATCATTGATGAATCCTTTGATGCAAACTATATACTATTTAAGAATCAGAATGGTGAAGTATTTGCCAGGTACATTGGTACTAACTGCAGGAATGGACCGCCTATGAAGAAGATCTGGGTTCCGAAAAGGTGTCTGGAGAGTCTTCCTGTGAATGTCATCATGACACCTCACGTGAAGAAGACAAACCTCAGACCAAAGGCTTCATACGGTCCAAAGGCTTCATATAGACAGAGGACTCACCTGAGCCGCACTAACGCAAACGTTTTATAGGGAAACCACACTCAGGCATATGAATATGAGAGCGGTTCATCAAACCGCCATGTTCATAAGACCAAGAACTATTCTGCTTATTCTTATGAGTACTATTGTCCGCCTGCAAGACTGTTTGCTAGGGCTTCAAAGCCAAAATTCTCAGCTGTTGCACTTAGACTAATTGCTTCTAAGCCACCCTTGAAGATGTGGGTGGCTAAGAAAGCTTAACTCTCTTTTGCAGGGAAAGGTCTCCAGCAGAAAACCAAAATCGTCTGACGCTATTGCTGGGGACCTTAAACATCTTGTAGGGCGCAAGATCAAATGCCCAAATGGTCTTACTATGTACTTCGTACCTGAATCGCTTGCTACTCTCCCTATTAGTCCTAACCTGGATCTAAGCTTTCATAACCCACTGGTTCGTCAAATGTTTTTGCTTCACAATGCTCTTGGTGAAGCCTATCCCCCTAACTGCACTGTAGGGTACGACACCAGCGTCTTCAGAATGGATTATTGACAGTGGGTGTACAAATCACATGACTGGCAAAAGAAGTCTTCTTATGGACTCAACCTTACGTCCATCCGACAAGAGCCACATCACATTTGCTGACACTGGTAAAAGTAAGGTATTGGGTCTAGGTAGAGTTGCAATCTCAAGGGATCAACACATGGATAAAGTCATGCTTGTTGAATCCCTTGGCTTCAACTTAATGTCTGTCTCAATGCTTTGCGATTTGAACATGATCGTAATGTTTGGAAAATATCGTTGCCTTGTACTAATGGAATCTGACAAGTCTCTAGTGTTTGAAGGGTATCGAAAATATGATTTGTACGTGGTAGATTTCTCAGCAGGGCCACAGCTTGCAGTATGTCTTCTAGCAAAGGCTTCAGAATGCTGGCTCTGGCATCGGAGGCTTGGACATGCTGGCATGAGAAACCTTCACACCCTTGCTAAGAAGAAGCATGTCATAGGCATCGAGGGCGTCAAGTTCAAGAAAGACCACTTATGTGGTGCCTGTGAAGCAGGGAAGATGACGAGGGCCAAACATCCCTCGAAGACAATCATGACCACTACTCGACCCTTCGAACTGCTTCACATGGATCTTTTCGGTCCCACTCATTACTCAACTCTAACTACTACTGCTTGCCTCTATGGCTTCATTATTGTTGATGATTATTCTAGATATACTTGGGTGCACATAATCCTTTACAAGACTGAAGTGCAGGATGTCTTCAGACGCTTCGCCAATCGAGCTATGAACAATTTTGGCGCCAAGATAAAGCACATCAGAAGTGACAATGGCACTGAATTCAAGAACACTGGCCTTGATACATATCTTGATACCTTGGGCATCACACATGAATTCTCAGGCCCGTACATGCCACAGCAGAATGGCGTCATCGAACGCAAGAACAGAACACTAATTGAGATGGCCAGAACGTTGCTAGATGAATACAAGACCCCAAGAAAATTCTGGCCTGAAGCCATTGATACTGCATGCCATACAATCAATCGTGTTTATCTTCACAAGCTACTGAACAAGACATCTTATGAGCTCCTTACTGGGAAGAAGCCAAATGTCAGTTACTTCAGAGTATCTGGCGCAAGGTGCTGGATCAAGGACCCACATCACACCTCAAAATTTGCACCAAAAGCACATGAGGGTTTTATGCTTGGATATGGAAAGGATTCGCACTCCTACAGAGTCTTCAATCTCTTTCATTACAAAGTGGTTGAAACAGTGGATGTGCGGTTCGATGAGACCAATGGTTCACAAAGAGAGCAGCTGCCAAATGTGTTAGATGAAGTTCCATCCAGTGAATCAATCAAGCTAATGGGAACTGGAGAAATTATACCTTCTGAAGCTCATCCTGAAGAAGAACTTATCATTTCAGCACTTGATCAACATGAAGACAATGCTCAGCCTGAAGACATTCCTTCCAACAACGACAATGAACAGCAAGAGCAAAGTCTTCGCCCAGTACATCCTCGTGTTGCCAATGAAGTGCAGATTGAAAAAATAATTGATAGCATCAATGCACCTGGTCCACTCACTCATTCAAGGGCAACTCAGCTAGCAAATTTTTGTGGGCACTTCGCATTCGTCTCAATAGCAGAACCCAAGAAATTTGAAGAAGCCTTCATGGAACCTGAATGGATTCAAGCTATGCAAGAAGAGCTTCAACAGTTTGAGCTGAATAATGTATGGGAACTGGTTAAGCGTCCTGATCCACGGAAGCACAATATAATAGGCACCAAATGGATATACCGCAACAAGCAATATGAGCATGGTCAAGTTGTCAGAAACAAAGCTCGTCTCGTTGCTCAAGGATATACTCAAGTAGAAGGCATTGAATTCGATGAAACATTTGCTCCTGTGGCTAGACTTGAAGCCATACGCATACTGATGTCCTATGCAAATCATCATAACATACTTCTATATCAAATGGATGTGAAGAGTGCCTTTCTCAATGGCAAGATTGAAGAAGAAGTGTATGTTGCACAACCGCCTGGCTTTGAAGATCCAAAACATCCTGACATGGTATACAAGCTCAACAAGGCACTGTATGGCCTCAAACAAGCCCCTCGGGCCTGGTATGACACACTCAAATACTTCTTGAAGAGCAAAGGCTTCATACCTGGTTCCCTAGACCCCACTCTTTTCACGAAGACATATGATGGTGAACTGTTTGTGTGCCAAATATATGTGGATGACATTATCTTCGGCTGCACCAATCAGAAGTACAGTGAAGAGTTTGGATATATGATGCAAGAGCAATATCAGATGTCTATGATGGGAGAGCTAAAGTTCTTCCTCGGTCTTCAAATACGACGACAACGCAATGGCATCTTCATATCTCAAGAGAAGTATCTCAAAGATTGCCTGAAGAAGTTCGGTATGCAAGACTGCAAAGGCTTCACAACACCAATGCCAGCCAAACATCATCTGGGACCTGACGACAATGGTAAAGAGTTCGATCAAAAGGTATACCGCTCCATGATTGGTTCTTTACTTTATCTATGTGCATCTAGGCCAGATATTATGCTTAGTGTTTGCATGTGTGCTCGATTTCAAGCGGCACCAAAGGAGTCGCATCACTTAGCTGTGAAGCGAATTCTTCGATATTTGGCTCACACCCCAACTCTAGGATTATGGTATCCAAAGGGCTCAGAGTTTGATCTGGTTGGATTCTCTGATGCTGATTATGCTGGTGACAAAGTTGATCGCAAGTCTACATCATGCACATGTCACTTTCTGGGGCGATCACTTGTATGTTGGTCTTCAAAGAAGCAGAACTGTGTATCTCTCTCCACTGCTGAATCTGAATACATTGCTGCTGGATCTTGCTGCGCTCAGCTTCTGTGGATGAAGCAAACACTCAAGGACTATGGCATTCATCTGAAGCAAGTGCCACTTTACAGCGACAACGAAAGCGCCATCAAGATTGCCAACAACCCAGTTCAGCACTCGAAGACAAAGCACATTGAAATTCGTCATCACTTTCTCAGAGATCATGTTGTGAAGGAAGACATTGATATCATACACGTCAACACTGAAGAGCAATTGGCAGATATCCTCAAGCCCTTGGATGAGAAGAGGTTTTGCAAGTTACGGTGTGAGCTAAATATCCTGGAATCCTCAAATGTCCTGTGATCAGGCACACATCCTAACCCTTATTCATATTGATGACTTAGATGTGCAACACACAAAGTAAAGTACATCTTCAATCAATGAAGACATACATTCTAAGTGTGAATACATTAATGTGGAATTTGACTTCGGAGCGCCACGATAATTGTGTGCCGTGTCTGGGTCTAATACTTCCTATACGGTGGGTAACGCCACCACCAAACGTTCTATTTTGAAGTGTTTCACTCATGGCGTTACCTTGCAATGTCTTCACATTTGGTTTGGCTTCGATCTCAACATATTTTCATGATTATCTTCACTATGTTGATTATATATATATATATACTAGTGTTCTGTCCTCTACAGCATTCACTTATAGCTATGTCTTCGTGTTGAATCTTTTGAACTAAGTGAATGTGATCGGAACCTAACCTCTCTATGCTTTCTATCTCAAACTCTATCTCTCCAAGTCATATGCATTCTATTGAAACTGTGGAATGTCTTCTCTGCGTCCTTGTCAACAGAAGATACAGAGACAACCATTAAGTCCGTTTTCAATGCTCATTCCTCCACATGAAATCCGGAGAAGTAGGAACGACCACCCGACAATCCAGGAGTGCGTGGGACGTGGAACAAACCCCAAAATTCTGCATAATGGCCACGTGTTCCTGAGATGCAAATCGCCAGGGGCACCTGTGTAATAGCACAGTGCCGCCCCTGTGCCTATAAATACACACTCACAGCGGTCATTATCTCTTCTTCCACCCTCGCACGAACCCTAGCGCCACCGCTAGCTCTCGACGACGCCGGCAACGAAGCGCTTCGCTGCCGCAACCTCTCCGACGCCGTCTTCATGCCGACCGCGGACATCGTCCTCTCCGGCGTCGCCGTAGGTGTCCTCCGTCGCCAAGTTAGGGCACGGAAGAGTGAACTGCTCGGCCTCATCTCCCACTCCGTCTAGCAGTTCTTAGTGTGGTAAATAAAACTCCCTTTTTACAGCACCGTTGATCCTATTGATCTGTCACTTTCTACCACAAGCAGTTTCTGTTCACACAAGCTAGATCTCTCTCATACTGCATCTCATAACATGCCTAGTATATTCACTTGTGCTTCACAAAGTAGTTAGATTCCTCACTTGTACTGATCTGTGAATTCGTACAAATCTGGAATCAACTTCTTATCTATGAGTGAATGTCTTCGCACGATGAGGTCAATGTCTTCTAAACAGATTTATCTTCAAAATCTTCTGAGAATGCATATGACCTCTTCCCCTTCCCTCGCACCTTAATGCTATCACAGGTACATGTCCGTGGGAGAATCCTTTGGTTCTCATAGTCTGCATTCATTTGCAGAATTCTTACAGCATCACATAGATTCTCCCGAAGCCAATTCCTGTTGGTCCAGCAAACGAAAACCTTTGAAGCCTTTGAACGTCTTGAAGCCTTTCAAGTTAAAGTTTATGGCTTCAGAGAAAGCAGCAAGGAAGGGTGGCAGAAAGCGTCGTGGTGAGACCTCCAGAGATCTGCCAGATGAACTCTCAGAAATGTACAAGACAGATCCTGAAGAGGATTACAGTCAGCGCAAGACCCGAATCCAATGGATTCGAAGATATTGGGCAGAACAATGGTTCAAATACAGATTTGTGACCCAGGAGTATGCTGAGAAAAACGCCATCAAGAGATCGTGGGGAGACATCCTATTCAAGAATCTTCTACCCAGGTCCAGAGATGAAGCCATTGCTCAAGGCTTCTATCCATGCATGGTCCGTGGACCACAGCCTGCTGATGCACACTCGTCGTCACTATTATGGTGTCGTGACGACAATCTGTTCAAGCGCAACTTCCAGTTTGCTCAGAACTCAGCGAAGTAGAACAAGAAGACTTTTGGGTTAGACTTCAACCCTGGTCCCTCATCTCCAAGGGCAGATGGCACACGACATGCAGAACCCAATGTCATCGGTCCTTTCGCCAACCTTGAAGGCCTCATCACCTACATATTGGTTCAAGGGACTGCAGTGAATGAGCCTATAGCTGACACTAAGTCTGATGACGCACCTGCAGTGCCGAAGCCAAAGCAGTTGAAGAAGCCAAAAGCTTCAAAGCCGGCCCCTTCACCAAAAATCTCAAGGGCGAAGCCATTGGCAACTGCACCTCCTGAAGACAGTGTGCAGTCTGAAGACTTATCACGCGTCTCCAAGCCCCAGAAGGCCAAGATGCCTCTGTCTCACACTGGCAAAGAGCTAACAGCTGCTGCCATTCTACGCAACGACGACATTGATCTGTCAAGTGATGAAGATCTTGTAGATGACGCTCTTGAGCAACTCATCAAGAGCAAAGAAGAAGCAGAAATCTTCAATGATCTGCCTCTCTTTGATGTCACCATCATCCACAACTTCATTTACGAGTGGTTTGACATGCCAAACATCAGCTTTGAAGATCTGCAGCTACCCATTGGCCTCAGTGTCGCCTTCCAAGGTGCCATTGCTTCAGAACTTGCTATTGCCCAGTGCATTGTTGAACTGAAGCAGAAGATTAACTATGAAAAGGCTCAGTTCAAGAAGCATATGGCCAAGCTCGGCGTGCAAGAAGTGAAGAACTTCAAGACAATGATGCACGAGCTCAAGGAAGCCTTTGTGAAGAAGCATGCAGAAGCTCAGGGTTCGCGTGAGCGCATGAAGACTCTGGCTGACAGATGTGTGCAAGCCTATAATGAGGCTGAGAAGCGCAAGGCACTTGGGCGTCCTGGCATCGACCCCAGGATGGCCGCAAAGAAAAAGAAGAAACCTGCTACGGCTAAACCTGATGCACCAAGGCAAGAAGCAGTTCCGATTGTCTTCCCAACTAGACTGACTGGCTCGAAACCAAAAAGCCGGTCAACAGCTTCAGAGCTCAAGAAGACAAGAACTGCTGAGGCTGAAGCCAGGAAGAGAAAACACTCTGAAGCCTCTCCTACTGCCCCCACCAAGAAAAAGAGAAAGACCAAGAA